>NC_092225.1:64590107-64645107 GCF_036320965.1 Panulirus ornatus | reverse complement strand
TGGCTTATGTATGTGATGGAGGTCATATTATATCTTAAGGATTTAAAAGTATCAATTATTAGGCTCTGTTTTAATAGTAAACTTGAGTATATATATATATATATATATATATATATATATATATATATATATATATATATATATATATATATATATATATATATATATATATATATATATCCCTGGGGATAGGGGAGAAAGAATACTTCCCACGTATTCCCTGCGTGTCGTAGAAGGCGACTAAAAGGGGAGGGAGCGGGTGGCTGGAAATCCTCCCCTCTCGTTTTTTTTTTTTTATTTTCCAAAAGAAGGAACAGAGAAGAGGGCCAGGTGAGGATTTTCCCTCTAAGGCCCAGTCCTCTGTTCTTAACGCTACCTCGCAAACGCGGGAAATGGCGAATAGTTTGAAAGAAAATTATATATATATATATATATATATATATATATATATATATATATATATATATATATATATATATATATATATATATATATATATATATATATTGATATATATATACATATATATATATATATATATATATATATATATATATATATATATATATATATATATATATATATATATATATATTTTTTTTTTTTTTTTTTTTTTTTTCATACTATTCGCCTTTTCCCGCATTAGCGAGGTAGCGTTAAGAACAGAGGATTGATCCTCTGAGGGAATATCCTGACTTGGCCACCTCCTCCGTTCCTTCTTTAGGAAAATCAAAAACGAGAGGGGAGGATTTCCAGTCCGTGACTTAATTCTCTCGAAAATGGGAGTCTCTGTACCCATACACTCAAGATCCAGGCCAAACTTATCACCAAAAGGCGCACTCATAACATTTCAGGGAAGTAAATCATGTGTTTCATTTTCACTCTAAGGTCAAAGACACACTCTAAAGGTCAGCAAAGTGAATTCGTAGACCTGACGATGTTGTTACAGCCAGACAAACGCTGGAGCCCTTGTGGTCTTGAGATCTGGTAGAAGGTGAAGGTCATCCAAAACTGGTAATGTCCTGCAGAGGAACTTGGCTAGACAATAACAGATACCATGTAAACGGTTACTAAACTTAGACCCAAATCAGTTCAGATTAAACGATTGGAAAGAGTGAAACTTTACCGGATTATGAGGACCATTTAGCGAAATGGACTTCGAAATGACTTCGAAGTAGGAAACTACGGAAGGGACTTTGTTTTTTCTTTTTCAGGAAAATGACAAAATCTGTTCCCGAAGATCTTTTGATAATAAACGCTGGACCTAAAGTAGAGAGGGTAAGGCACTGTTGATTCCCCCAAGTGAGGGACACAAAGATATGTTCGAAAGGCTTCAGATCATATTACATAAAGAGTCGAAGGAAATAAGTAAGATGGAGAAATGAGTGAAATCCTCAGTTGGAATATGCTGGTGAGGAGAAGATACAATGGAGGTAGGATAACTGCCCAACAATTTACAGAAAGACGATTCGAATATCGACCAAGTTATCGAGGCAAGCAGAACCGACCCATTCCAGTACACAAGACGTAAGACAGAATGAGATAGAACTAATTATTTATCTATATTTATTATACTTTGTCGCTGCCTCCCACGTTAGCGAGGTAGCGCAAGGAAACAGACGAAAGAATGGCCAAACCCACCCACATACACATGTATATACATACACGTCCACACACGTACATATACATACCTATACATCTCAATGTATACATATATTTACACACACAGACATATACATATATACACATGTACATAATTCATACAGTCTGCCCTTATTCACTGTAATCATATATTACAATAAAGGATCTACTAACGGGAAAATGAAAAACAGACAAATCCAACTCTACATACAAAGAGAATGGCACATTACTCTGAAATTATTAACCCGGTCAGTGGCTCCGAACCCCTGTCCTCTGATTTCAAAAGCGACAGGGACGGCGCGCATACCAAGAGCCCACGACCAGTAGGAGGAGATGTTTAACTCTCAATTTAGAGCGAGAGTCGCTCAGCTGTCGCTGTCACCTTGATCACATGACACGGTGTCTGAGGCGGACATACACCACGACAGTGTATTGACTCTCGTGATGATAGTTCGGCAACAGCAAACATGGGACGACACGTCCATGTGAAGATGTTGACGATGATGGCATTAAATACAGCACAACATCCCTGCAGGAGAACGACAAGCCTATGGGATGTGGCAAGATCCATGTGAGGCTTCCAACACTGACGGGTGATACAGCTAACAATAAACAGAAAATTGACAATAAAACTACAGCATATATATATATATATATATATATATATATATATATATATATATATATATATATATATATATATATATATATATATATATATATATATCGAAGGAAAACGGTATGGTTTGAGAACCATTGTGCGAGGATAAACTTCGTTAAATCTACATTAAGAGAAGAGAACCAATCCAAAACAAATGTCCAATGGATCAAAACAACAATGGTCAATAAGAAGGGGAAGGTTCGTTCATTACAACAATGAATGAACGAAAGTTTGAGCAGGTTCACTGAGCACCTTTTGACTCATTCTCTTGCTCGGTGTCGAAAAGCAAAACGCCAGAAGGCCGTGAATCATGGGGGTCGTTTCTGGTTTACTGGTCTGTTTACTGCCGCGTCATGTAATGGTTGGTGCGTGGTGAGAAATTCCTTGTGTGGTGATGTACGTGGTGTCAGCCCTCAGCTTTCTGCACCGTATGACTACTGATGTTGGCGATGGATCCGTCTCGTACCGGAAAGCATTTATTCAGGTATAACAAGGAATTCATAATGGCTCTGAATATATATATATATATATATATATATATATATATATATATATATATATATATATATATATATATATATATATATATATATATATATATACACATATATATAATGTTGATTATTAAGAGGTGGTTTATAGTTAGTTCTTATGTGCCTTGTATCGATAGGAGTGAGGAATGAAGGCGATTGGTTCGGGAAGTGATGAATAAGTCCGTCATTAGTTCTGATTCTAAGGATCGAGTACTACGTAGTAACAAATGATTCAACTGCAAGAGTCAGCTTTGTGGTAGATGAAGGAATAATTGGGAGACATGTGGTACCAAAGTGAATGAAAATCGTAAACAAATTGTGGATTTATGAACTGTAAAATGACTGGAGATTGGGAATGCCGAGATTTAAGAAAAGGACTTACATGGATGTGTAGGAGTTAGAGGTGAGTGGGCATTGATGTTTTTTATTACGAGCTAATTGATAGATGTGCTATAGAGACCTTTAGATCTAAATGTGTTAAAAGCGCCAAATGGTGGAATGTCTGATTATTTCTACGTGGAAACAAGGATGAAAGTTTCTCGAGGCTTTAAGAAAAGATGAAATGAAGAAAATGAGGAAAAGGATGGTGAAAGTGAGGAGATTCAAAGAGACGTTTGTGTAAGGACATACCACGAAAGATGGGATATGAGGAATGCGAGAAAACGTATTGAGAAATAGGATAAGGAATGTAAGTTGCTAGTGAAAAAGGAAGAGAGGGAATTACCTACGGGGAAGAAGTGCGAGTGCTTGGGTGACGTACAAAAGAAGCGGCAGGATGTAAAGAGAAAAGTGAAGGGGTTGATCAAAAGGGCAAAACTTCAGGGAGACTAAGATGATATATAGATACAAGGGTCTGCAGTGTGTCTGGGATGGGAAGGCCTGGATAGTGTCAGCTGTTATTTAGAGATTACATGGCATTGTTTGAGAACTGGAGTGAGAAGCTGTTAAAGATTGTTCTAAAGTGGGAAAGTGTGTGAAAGGAGGAAGATGGGAGTTAGTGACAAATAGAAATCAAGTAGTGAGGTTTACCATGAGAGAGAGATAGGTCAACGTAAGTGTGCCTTTGAGTAGACTGAAGCTGTAAGAAGTAAGTATATTTTTTAGATACCTGAGAGTAGATATGTTAGCCGATGAAACTATGGGGGCTGAAGTGAAACAGAAAGTATGTGAGCATGCAGAGTTCCTGCGTGCGATGAGGAGTGTGTGGGAAGAGAGGTGAGGACCAAGATGGGTATGTTTGATGGCATCGTAGTCCCGACGGTGTTGTATGGATGCGAGGCGTAGGCCTTAATGAAAAAGTACGGAACAAGGGTGGACGTGTTGGAGTGAGATGCCTGAGGACAACATGCGGTGTGAGGAGAGTCGATAGAGAAAGAAATGACTGATTAAAGGCGAGTTGTTGTACCAGGAAGTGTGGTTGAGAGAGCTAAAGAGGGTGTGATGAGTTTGGACATGTGGAGAGGATGTAAAGAGAAACTGACCAAAGGGGTATACATATTAGGAGTGGAAGAAACGATGAGGAAGGGTAAACTATGGACGAGATGGCAAGATGGAGTGAAGGTGATCATGGCCTGAACATGCAGGAGGGTGTGAGGCACGCATGGGACAGAGCGAATTAGAACAATGTGATACTCGAGGGCGACGTGCTGTCGGTGGGAGGAACAAAATAATATGAAACGGTAATGGGAAACCAAGGAAAGGTCTGTGGAGCTTAGTCGGGGGTAGGGAAGAGGTTGCATCTTCTGTGCATTATACATGACAGGTAGAGATAGGATGTGAGCACATGAGATCTTTTTTCAAGTTGTTCCTGGCGGAAAATCGCGAACGCGGAAAATGGCCAACAAGAGAGAGAGAGAGAGAGAGAGAGAGAGAGAGAGAGAGAGAGAGAGAGAGAGAGAGAGAGAGAGAGAGAGAGAGAGAGAGAGAGAGAGAACTTCCGTTCGTCATGTCTGTATGTCTGTGTGCTCAATTCGTGTCCCATCGCGATGGTCCAGGGTGACACACCTGTGGTAGGAAATAATTAGCGAGGTTTTCCCTGGGTCAGCCGTACTTACCGGGTCATTAGCCACGAGGTTCGAGGGTGAGGCAGCGGCCCGCTTCACAATTCCACCTCAGTAATGACCTTACCACAGTCATACCTCCGACTTCTCCCTCATAGAAAATGGGTTTGGATTACGGGTTCTCTTGACTGGCCGACAATGGTTTAAACAAATGACGTTAACTGCAGGTGATTTTACACGTGTGGGAAATGAATTGGGTAGAGACAGAGGAGGAATGTTCTACATATCCTTGGGCCGAAGATTTCCTATCAGTATTTGAGGATACGGCGAAGACACCTGGAGATACACAGCAGACCAGTTCTTGGTAAGCGAGTAAGGAACCACTTTCTATACATTCCACGGATGCTGCTGGACTGTGTAAACCTGTCTCACTTGACGACCTTCCCCCCACCTCACTACCTCCAGAATCAGCGTGTTGTAATAAGTGGACACACGTAGCAGTAGTACTTGTACGTGTCACAATGGGAAGACAAAGTCGTGCCCACTGCAACAGACGACTGGGGCCACTCCCAGGCTGTCTTGTGGCAGGGGAACATTGACTGAGCAAACAGCTCTCGATGTGGGAGGAGCAGGAGAGTAAGATATACAACGGATCACCTGAACATTTGCTCTCCTTCCTCTAACGTTTGCCTGGCTGAAGTTAAGCTGGCTTCGGTAAAGTTAAGTCAGAAGAGGTTAGAGTTGTGCCCCAACCTAACTTAACCTAACACAACCTAACCTAACACAACCTAACCTAACCTAACCTATGCTAACCTAACCTAGAAAAAGCGCTTGCTAGGAAGGGGGTGAATATTCAGTTGATCCTAGATGCTTCACGTGTGAGCCACACAGTCACATGAAGACGCAACACCAGACATATAATCAGGCACGAACCAGAAGCCAAGTATTTTCTCAACATCGCCATCACCAGCGGCACATGAGCAGCCTAATCAAAGCTCTGACTGCCTTGGATTTGACCACCATAGCGACCATGAAAGTAATAACTGGATTCTGGAAGAGAAAGCTATTCCTTCTTTTCCCTTTTTCGTTGCCGCCACGGAAGGTGTTCCTGTAAGCTGAAGACTTGGTAGTTCTGAGATCCAGCCAGTGTGGCTGGGGAAGACACGTTAGTGGTTATGACGTAAGCGGCTGGAGGCCTTGGGACGCCCCTGCAGAAGGGCGAGCAACTACTGGACCTCAGTGACGTCACTTGAGCATTGAGGGAAGGGGAGGGGAGAGGATGTGGTGGGAGTTCTTAAAAATTATGTGACATCATTGGCACCTCCCCTTCCTCCCAAGAGGTTGCAAGGCTATAGTAGTCGTCGGGCCATCGCCAGACTGACGTCACCAAACGATATAACTACGTACCCATCTGACGTCACGGTAGGGGGAGGGGGGGAGAGGGGAGGGGAAGGGAGGGAAGGAAGGAAGGAATCTACTCGATCACTGTAGGAAAAGGGGTAGAACACCTGGACAAACCCCTCCCCTCTCCTCCCCTCTTCCCCCTGTGTGACGTTGCAGAAGGAGAGGGTTGGGGGGGGAAGCAAACGACACCCCCCCCTCCCCCTCCATGAACCATGATCCATGATCCTACCACCATGAACCATTGAGGAAGACAACCAGACTACCACCAACACCATGAACCATTGAGGAAGACAACCAGACTACCACCAACACCATGAACCATTGAGGAAGACAACCAGACTACCACCACCACCATGAACCATTGAGGAAGACAACCAGACTACCACCACCACCATGAACCATTGAGGAAGACAACCAGACTACCACCAACGCCATGAACCATTGAGGAAGACAATCAGACTACCACCAACACCATGAACCATTGAGGAAGACAACCAGACTACCACCACCACCATGAACCATGAGGAAGACAACCAGACTACCACCAACACCATGAACCATTGAGGAAGACAACCAGGCTACTACCACCACCACCATGAACCATTGAGGAAGACAACCAGACTACCACCAACACCATGAACCATTGAGGAAGACAACCAGACTACCACCAACGCCATGAACCATTGAGGAAGACAACCAGACTACCACCAACGCCATGAACCATTGAGGAAGACAACCAGACTACCACCACCACCATGAACCATTGAGGAAGACAACCAGACTACCACCAACACCATGAACCATTGAGGAAGACAACCAGACTACCACCAACGCCATGAACCATTGAGGAAGACAACCAGACTACCACCACCACCATGAACCATTGAGGAAGACAACCAGACTACCACCAACACCATGAACCATTGAGGAAGACAACCAGACTACCACCAACACCATGAACCATTGAGGAAGACAACCAGACTACCACCAACACCATGAAGCATTGAGGAAGACAACCAGACTACCACCAACACCATGAACCATTGAGGAAGACAACCAGACTACCACCAACACCATGAAGCATTGAGGAAGACAACCAGACTACCACCAACACCATGAACCATTGAGGAAGACAATCAGACTACCACCAACACCATGAACCATTGAGGAAGACAGTCAGGATTCATGTAGCTGTAAGTCCTGCAGGATCTCCATACGACCTTGGTTTAAAGTCGACACTTTGTCTCGTGTAAATGGCGGGTCCCCCGATCATCCTTTTACACCCAAGGGATTACTGTGTTCACCTCATATTTCCTTAATTTATTCTGGGCGACTGACAGGCTAGACAAAGCTATTCATTATTATCATATATTTCCACTGTGTGTTTATGATAGAATTCGTTCGTTTATCTCCATGAATAAATATATTCTAAGAGTTTAGAAATGGGACTCGTATATCTTTATGTTTTTTTTCTTTCATGCTCTTTTAGGACTCTAAGGTAAAATGATATATCGTACGAACTATACCAATCTACAGAATATAGTGATTTAGATTTGAATTCGTCTTATTTTCTTGGCAACATATCTCTCCGGGGTTTAAATGTATTACAAGAAAAAAGAAAACATGATTTATATGACGTGCGGGTTTTTAGTATCAAGTGGAGTTTTTTTCTTCAAAGTGGAAGTGTTTTTGTAATAGATGGAGATGTTTAATGTGTTAAGTGTGCTATGTGGAGGTATGTTAAGTGGCAAGCAGAGGTGTTCCATGCGGTGAAGTGAGGGTGTTTCATGTGGTAAATGTAAGCAAAGTGGAGGTGTTCCATGTGGTAAGTTCAGCTGTGCCATGTGGAAAGTGGTGTTTCTTCTGGTAAGTGGAGGTGTTCCATCTGGAAAGTGGAGAGGTTTTCCCGTCCCGTTATTTTCATTGCCACCTTCGGATTTCATCATATATATTGTCATTATGTTACATAACTATCCATAACCTGTTTCATCATGTTACATCACTATCCATAACCTGTTTCATCATATTACATCACTATCCATAACCTGTTTCATCATGTTCATCACCATCACATCCTGTTTCATCATGTTCATCACTGTCACATCCTGTTTCATCGCGTTCATCACTATCACATCCTGTTTCATTTCATTCATTATTGTCACATCCTGTTTCATCACATTCATCACTATCACATCCTGTTTCATCATATTCATCACTATCACATCCTGTTTCATCGTATTCATCACTATCACATCCTGTTTCATCGTATTCATCACTATCACATCCTGTTTCATCATATTCATCACTATCACATCCTGTTTCATCACATTCATCACTATCACATCCTGTTTCATCACATTCATCACTATCACATCCTGTTTCATCATCTTCATCACTATCACATCCTGTTTCACACAACACTCAACCTTCAGGATATATCCAATCTAAGAGCTGGGAATACATTTGATAACCCAAGGACCTTTCTAAAGGTTCTTGTAACCCAAGGCTGTTGCGCTACTTCCAGCCGCGGGGAAATGTAGACTCCTTCGGAGTGAGGACTTCTCTGAGGAGGCAGTGGTGCCAGCGTTACAGCCTGGCCTCAGGGGACGTGTCGCCTGCGGTGTGACCTCGAGCAGGAGGCGTCCCTCCTCCTGCTGCTGCTGCATATGTATTTCCCTCAATCTTGCAAGTATCCTCAATATTGCAAGATCAACATCTGAGGTATGCAAATAGGTGGTGGGGGGGCGCGATGGAGGAGAGGGGGGGGGGATTAGGGAGGGGGAGAGGGGGAAGCACTCTCATGCAAATGTTGGAATGTGGAGGATAAACAAGCATTCAGTGACTGCCTTCTGGCTAATGTTTAGATTTTGTGACACTCGCTCGTTGGTCTGAGTTGAGAATTTGGTTTACATGAGGCCAGAATGATCGTGGATTGTTGGCAGTGCTATGAGGTCTTGCGGCATACGAAGGCTGAACAGCACAGTATGATTTAACAGCACCGGAAGGTTTAACAACACAGCAAGGTTTAACAACACCGGAAGGCATAACAGCGCCAAAAAGTTTAATAGCGCCAAAAGTTTTAACTGTACCAGAATTTTTGATAATACTTGAAGGTTTGATAGCACCAGAAGGTTTAACAGCATCAGGAGGTTTAACAGCACCAGGAGGTTTAACAGCACCAGGAGGTTTATTAGTACCAGATGGTTTAACAGCAGCAGAAGGTTCTAAAAGTAAAAGCCCGTGGGTGTATGTGTCATAAGACACACGAAGCCAAGAAACGCTCTGGCATCCTCAACCAAACAATACGACCCTTGAGCACAACAATACGACTCTCGCACGATCTTACGACCCTTGAGCACGACAGTACTACCTTTGAGCAAGCTCTTACAACCCTTGAGCAAGTCAATACGACCCTTGAGCACGACAATAGACCCTTGAGCACGTCAATGCGACGCTTGAGCAAGACGGTACGACCTTTGAGCACGACGGCACGGCCCTCGAGGCTTGTGGTGAAGTGCTCACGGATCGTACCGTCTTACTCAAGGGTTGTCCTGTCGTGCTCAAGTGTCGCAACAGCGTGATCAAGGGTTGCACCGTCAGGAGACACAGCAATATTGAACAGTGTGAGCAGAAAGGAAATGTGACGACCCTGTGGATATCTAACACAAGGAATATGTGTGACACAGGACGAATGGATGAGAATGTCATGTGTATTCCCCCCTCCCACTCTCTCTCTCTCTCTCTCTCTCTCTCTCTCTCTCTCTCTCTCTCTCTCTCTCTCTCTCTCTCTCTCTCTCTCTCTCTCTCTCTCTCTCTCTCTCTCTGCCTGACTGCCTGTCGTTTCTTTCCCCACCAGTCCCTCACTTGCCACCCTCCCTCACTCCTCTCCATCACCCACCCACCCACCCCCACTCTGTACCATTATCTGCCCTGTCCTTCCAGCCACCACCAAGGACGGGAGTCATTCATCCGTACACGGTAAAAACCGCACTGTGACCCTCTCCCGTACCTCAGCCCCATCCGTATATCGCTGCCCCAAAGGAGAGACTTCCTCGCTCGCTCTCCGTTAACTCGATCATTACACAGATCAAAGACGTTTTCTTTCTTTTCAGGAAAATAAGGCCTAACTATACTGTACTCTCTGTCGCAACACTGGCGGCCTCCACATCCGGCTGTGATCCCACCCGTCAATATGATGAGCCATTTCCAGCAGCGTGTGCTACGTGGCCAGAGATTCCTTAACGTACTTCACCAGACTGCCGGAAGTGGTACCGTATTTCCACCTAGCTCCACAGATATACAGACACAGTGATGAACTTTTTGATTTTTTTTTTATACTATTTAATATTTCCCGCGTTAGTAAGGTAGCGTTAAGAACAGAGGACTGAGCCTTTGCGGGAAATCCTCACTTGGCCCCTTTCTCTCTTCCTTCTATTGGAAAATTAAAAATGAAAGGGGAGGATCTCCAGCCCCCCGCTCCCTTCCCTTTTAGTCGCCTTCTACGACACGCAGGGAATACGTAGGAAATATATATATATATATATATATATATATATATATATATATATATATATATATATATATATATATATATATATATATATATATATATATATATATATATATATATATATATATATATATCCCTGGGGATAGGGGAGAAAGAATACTTCCCACGTATTCCCTGCGTGTCGTAGAAGGCGACTAAAAGGGGAGGGAGCGGGGGGCTGGAAATCCTCCCCTCTCGTTTTCTTTTTTTGATTTTCCAAAAGAAGGAACAGAGAAGGGGGCCAGGTGAGGATTTCCCTCAAAGGCCCAGTCCTCTGTTCTTAACGCTACCTCGCTAACGCGGGAAATGGCGAATAGTTTGAAAGAAAGAAAGAAATATATATATATATATATATATATATATATATATATATATATATATATATATATATATATATATATATATATATATTCCTATTGAGCCCACGAGGAAATGAAACATGATAAGTTCTTAAGTGCACTTTCGTGTGATAATCACATCATCAGAGGAGACACAAAGAAAGAAATATAACAGTCAGTTGATACATGTACAAATATATATATATACGCAGAGAGAGAGAGAGAGAGAGAGAGAGAGAGAGAGAGAGAGAGAGAGAGAGAGAGAGAGAGAGAGAGAGAGAGAGAGAGAGAGAGAGAGAGAGAGAGAGAGAGAGAGAGAGAGAGAGAGAGAGAGAGAGAGAGAAGGGGAGAAGGTCAGAATGATCCAGACAGTAAGAGGAACAATGACGACCCGTTTCACACTCCATACTCACTACCAACCCTCACTTACGTGTGACCACAATGTTCCCTTTTCACTGAGCCAATCTTCGCTTTCACATTTCCGGCCACCTGCCGCGGACCGACCCGTACAAGCAGCAGGCGATGACCAGATAACCAGGTGCAATCTAGTCTAAGTCCAGTTACGAGTGGCACCGCCATCCATCACACAGTTTCCTCAACATTCTAATGATCCTCACTATACCCTCACACTGGAACCGTCTCATCTCTGTCTTACTCCATCGTCTTAAATCAACGCAACGCAGACAGACGTGTCTCCAGCTCAACAGATCAACAGAGGAGAGGGCTACGTGTCACACAACACCTGGTAATAACCTTCACACAATACTAGGATACAAGCGCTCCTAATACAGGTTAGACTTCCTGCAATACAGAACCACTGGCTGCTACTCTTGATCGCTTCAGAAGACGTTTCTATCAACACGAAATAAAGATCCGGTGCAGAAGCTAATGTCCCGTTATCTCAAGCATGATAACGGGTAATTAGACTCTATGCAGCATGATCTAACTAATGCCATCAGCATAAAGGTACCAGTTTCAGCCATCTCTCATACGCCGTCACGTACTGGCACAGCTCAAGAACCTCGTACTCCAGGCAAATTGTTGAGAAA
The DNA here is from genome assembly GCF_036320965.1 of Panulirus ornatus. Lineage (NCBI taxonomy): Eukaryota > Metazoa > Arthropoda > Malacostraca > Decapoda > Palinuridae > Panulirus > Panulirus ornatus. The sequence continues at coordinate 64,632,932 of NC_092225.1, read as the reverse complement.
TCTATATAGGAAATTGTTAGGTAGCGTACAGGAACCCTGTGGTTGGTTGTGTGTGAGTCTCTGGCCAGTCACTGTGTGTTGCGTGAAGGTTAACTGGGATAAAGTCCCATGTGTGTGGGAGATTTGGGTTTATATTGAAGGTGAAAAACAAGAAGATGAAAACTATGAATCGATGAAATCCGTCGTAATCATATAGACTTGCTCGTAATCATATGGACTTGCTCGTAATCATATGAACCCGGATGTAATCACATGAAATCGGACGTAATCACTTCTTAAGATAGATTCTTCGTTTTCCATCTTGTTTTCATCAGTTATTCACTGCATTACTCGTTACAAATTTCAACAGATGGTTCACTGTGTATTTTCACCGTCTGCAACAATATCTTAAGTTTAAGTTGTGTATCTTAAGTTTAAGTTGTGCTTGCCTGCTCAAGTTACGGCATCTTGCTCCAAGTTAAGCATTTCACCTGCTATAGAATGTGGTCCCGCTGAACACCCCATCAGTATGTTCGTATCATCAATACCACAGTATAAGCAGATTTTTCAATCTTATTTTGTCTATTTCTTGACTATCTACCCCTCTCTCTATCTATCCACCTATCTATATCTACCTAACTATCTATCTATCTATCTATCTATCTATCTATCTATCTATCTATCTATCTATCTATCTATATATATATATATATATATATATATATATATATATATATATATATATATATATATATTTATCTATTTATCAGTATATCCATCTATATACACCTGTTGATTTATCTACACTTCGTCCATGGTATTGATCGACGATGCAGGAAGGTAGAGGCGCGTAGAGAAATATGTATATATATATAAACCTGGGTAATATAAACCTGTTTCCAATTACTGCTGCTTGACAATACCTGTTGTCCTCGGCAAGTAATGTTTGTGACCTCTGGTGTGCAGTGCGAGGCGCATGCCCACACTAGACGAGAGTCTTTCGTCCCCTAACCACACACACTGTTAACGTTGTTCATGTCCGTCTGCAGCAAGATCAAGTGTTCTCGTCACCCACTTCCTTGAACATGACAGTGCGACGCTTGAACACGAACCTTAAGTTATATATATATATATATATATATATATATATATATATATATATATATATATATATATATATATATATATATTTTTTTTTTTTTCTTTCTTTTAAACTATTCGCCATTTCCCGCGTTAGTGAGGTAGCGTTAAGAACAGAGGACTGGGCCTTTGAGGGAACATCCTGACCTGGCCCCCTTCTCTGTTCCTTCTTTTGGAAAATTTAAAAAAAAAACGGGAGGGGAAGATTTCCAGCCCCTCGCTCCCTCCCCTTTTAGTCGCCTTCTACGACACGCAGGGAATACGTGGGAAATATTCTTTCTCCCCTATCCCCAGGGATATATATATATATATATATATATATATATATATATATATATATATATATATATATATATATATATATATTTCTTTTTTTTTTTTTTTCTTTGTCGCTGTCTCCCGCGTTTGCGAGGTAGCGCAAGGAAACAGACGAAAGAAATGGCCCAACCCACCCCCATACACATGTATATACATACGTCCACACACGCAAATATACATACCTACACAGCTTTCCATGGTTTACCCCAGACGCTTCACATGCCCTGATTCAATCCAATGACAGCACGTCAACCCCGGCATACCACATCGATCCAATTCACTCTATTCCTTGCCCTCCTTTCACCCTCCTGCATGTTCAGGCCCCGATCACACAAAATCTTTTTCACTCCATCTTTCCACCTCCAATTTGGTCTCCCACTTCTCGTTCCCTCCACCTTCAACACATATATCCTCTTGGTCAATCTTTCCTCACTCATTCTCTCCATGTGCCCAAACCATTTCAAAACACCCTCTTCTGCTCTCTCAACCACGCTCTTTTTATTTCCAAACATCTCTCTTACCCTTACGTTACTTACTCGATCAAACCACCTCACACCACACATTGTCCTCAAACATCTCATTTCCAGCACATCCATCCTCCTGCGCACAACTCTATCCATAGCCCACGCCTCGCAACCATACAACATTGTTGGAACCACTATTCCTTCAAACATACCCATTTTTGCTTTCCGAGATAATGTTCTCGACTTCCACACATTCTTCAAGGATCCCAGAATTTTCGCCCCCTCCCCCACCCTATGATCCACTTCCGCTTCCATGGTTCCATCCGCTGCCAGATCCACTCCCAGATATCTAAAACACTTTACTTGCTCCAGTTTTTCTCCATTCAAACTTACCTCCCAGTTGACTTGACCCTCAACCCTACTGTACCTAATAACCTTGCTCTGTTTCACATTTACTCTTAACTTTCTTCTTTCACACACTTTACCAAACTCAGTCACCAGCTTCTGCAGTTTCTCACATGAATCAGCCACCAGCGCTGTATCATCAGCGAGCAACAACTGACTCACTTCCCAAGGTCTCTCATCCCCAACAGACTTCATACTTGCCCCTGTTTCCAAAACTCTTGCATTCACCTCCCTAACAACCCCATCCATAAACAAATTAAACAACCATGGAGACATCACACACCCCTGCCGCAAACCTACATTCACTGAGAACCAATCACTTTCCTCTCTTCCTACACGTACATATGCCTTACATCCTCGATAAAAACTTTTCACTGCTTCTAACAACTTGCCTCCCACACCATATATTCTTAATACCTTCCACAGAGCATCTCTATCAACTCTATCATATGTCTTCTCCAGATCCATAAATCCTACATACAAATCCATTTGCTTTTCTAAGTATTTCTCACATACATTCTTCAAAGCAAACACCTGATCCACACATCCTCTACCACTTCTGAAACCACACTGCTCTTCCCCAATCTGATGCTCTGTACATGCCTTCACCCTCTCAATCAATACCTTCCCATATAATTTACCAGGAATACTCAACAAACTTATACCTCTGTAATTTGAGCACTCACTCTTATCCCCTTTGCCTTTGTACAATGGCACTATGCACGCATTCCGCCAATCCTCAGGCACCTCACCATGAGTCATACATACATTAAATAACCTTACCAACCATATATATATATATATATATATATATATATATATATATATATATATATATATATATATATATATATATATATATATATATATATATATATATATATATATATATATATATATATATATATACAAATATATATATGTGTGTGTGTGTGTGTGTGTGTGTGTGTGTGTGTGTGTGTGTGTGTGTGTGTGTGTATGTGTGTGTGTGTGTGTGTGGGAGTGTGTGTGTGTGTGTGTGGGAGTGTGTGTGTGTGTGTGTGTGTATGTGTGTGTGTGTGTGTGTGTGTGTGTGTGTGTGTGTGTGTGTGTGTGTAATCTGCATTACTTAGGCACTCCTACCTACATTCCCTAGCTTTATCATCAGTAATTTTTTCTACTTAACTCTTACACGACAGTTGTTGGAGACCATAGTCCAGCAGTTCCCGGTAGCAGCCCTCCCCCACACCCCCACAAGGCCAAGCTGACCACCTCGTTACGATCTAAGGCCTCGAGCGGCTCTGAGTCACCCCTCAAACATACCTTCATTTTTTTTTTTCTTTTATGAGAGAAAATGACGTTCTAGCTCGTCCTTGATTGCCCCTGAGGGTGAGGACTGGTGCTCGTGTGTGCATCGGGGGAGGCTCATGTGGCTAGTTGGTGGTGGGTGATGGTGGCTAGTTGGTGGTGGGTGATGGTGGCTAGTTGGTGGTGGGCTAAGGTTGCTAGTTGAAGGTGGGCTATGGTGGTTGGTGGGTGATGGGTGATGGTTGCTAGTTACTGGTGGGTGATGGTGCATCGTACACACGCACTCTCTCTCTCTCTCTCTCTCTCTCTCTCTCTCTCTCTCTCTCTCTCTCTCTCTCTCTCTCTCTCTCTCTCTCTCTCTCTCTCTCTCTCTCTCTCTCTCTCAATATTCCTCCACGATCGTCCTATCGCCATAACTCCACCTCACCCCCCAGCACCCTTCCCGCACCATCCTCTCCCATCCTCCTCTCCACACTACCATCATCATCAGTTCCCACTCTCCCGCCCCACCCAGGGTATGGCCGCGTCATGGACAATGATGGAGGCTCGCGACATACTTTACGATGGTTCTACGGTACGTGAGTGTTGGGGGCAGAGACCACATCAACGGATAGAAGACGTAGAACAGTGAGCTGATATACAAGGAAGAGACGAAGCTAGGACGCCATTTGGTAAACATGTGATTGTTTTGGACAATCACATGTTTACCAAATGGCGTCCTAGCTTCGTCTCTTCGATGTATATCAACTGACTGTTATATTCCTCTCTTGTGTCTCCCCTGATGATGTGATTATTACACGAAAGTGCACTTGGGAACTTTTCGTGTTTCATTTTCCCCGTGGACTCATAGGAATATCTTGATCACGCGCAAAATTGTGATCCTTTCCATCATATATATATATATATATATATATATATATATATATATATATATATATATATATATATATATATATATTCTTAAAGTATTCATTAGTGAGTGTGGTGTTGCCCCTCATAAAGGGGAGCGAACACCATGGCCTCAGACATGGTACCAATCATAAAGGGTCCCACAAGGGGATCAGGTTATTGTCAGGCTGGAGACTTTCTCTATACTTATGATTTAATGATATGCAAATAAGATCTGATCCTTCTCAAATGGCCTGTTCATCTACCTGGGACCTTCAGAGAAACCGCACATGATCTGTGTCAAAATATAACCAAGAGTGACGTCTCATTAAACGATTACGAAATATTTGGTCATAAATTTCAAGGCCAGGAGAGAAGGAAAAAAAAAATAGAGGATAGAAATTATACCTGGTGAAGAATAACTGAGCGTTTTTTTGTTTTTTTTTGGTATGGTCGAGTCATTTTGAAGCATAAATTTAAAATGTCTTCATTTATCTGTTAAGTATATTGAACATTAGCTTAATATTAACATGAAGCAGCATCTGTAAACCACCTCCTTAATGCCGGTCAAAGTCTGATTAACAAGATGCATTGACTTTCGATCAAGTATTTACAACTTTACACTTCAGCAATCGCGACTGTGAGGACTACAAGACTCATTCATACCTACAAAAGCAATGACGACGATCGTGGTTAGATTTGTTATACCTGTAAACCTCCGTTTTCTGTTGTGAATACCAAGAGAAACATTGAAATGAAAATGTTTTAGATTATTTAGTTACCATTATGTAAGGAGACATACAACTGCTTTAATATAATGAGGACATATACATTTACCTAAATATACTGAAGACATATACAGCTACTTTATTATACTGAAGAGATATACACCTACTTTAATATAGTGAAATGTACAGCTATTTTAATATGCTGAGAAAATTTCCAGGTACTCTGATAGAGATATATGACTAATTTGATAAACCGAAGGAATATAGGCAACGTCTTTGATACACTGAGGAGATATACCGCTACTCTGATATACTGCAAAGATATACAACTACTTTGATACACTGAGGAGATATATGCTGAGGAGATATACAACTGCCTCAGTATATGCTGAGGAGATACACAACTGCCTCAGTATATGCTGAGGAGATATACAACTGCCTCAGTATATGCTGAGGAGATACACAATGGCCTCAGTATATGCTGAGTAGATACACAACTGCCTCAGTATATGCTGAGGAGATATACAACTGCCTCAGTATATGCTGAGGAGATACACAATGGCCTCAGTATATGCTGAGTAGATACACAACTGCCTCAGTATATGCTGAGGAGATATACAACTGCCTCAGTATATGCTGAGGAGATATACAACTGCCTCAGTATATGCTGAGGAGATACACAACTGCCTCAGTATATGCTGAGGAGATACACAACTGCCTTAGTATAATGAGGATATATATATATACAGCTACTTTCATACACTGTGGAAATAAACAGCTATTTTCAGTATTTCATTACCTTAAACTAACTACACTTACCCTTAAGGTAAAGATAGCGTTGTAGTGGGACATATGAGGACTATCTACATTCATGGATGATCTACATAACCAGCGGTCATGGTGACTGTGGGAGTGACTTACAGTGATGTGGAAAAAGTGTTCGTGCGAGCCATCACTCAGGCGCACATCCTCTGACCTCGACACTTCCCCCTCCACCCTGACCAGCTTCCTCCAACTCTCAGGTCATGGCCCTCCTCCTCCTCCTCCTCCTCCTCCTCCATCACACACTTACACCTTTGATATCTCCCAGACACAGACCCTCCCACGAGCACACGTAACGCACGGAAACTAACACCGACTTTGAAGGCCAGGCATGTAATACAGCCGATTAATCTCGTCTATGCCTTGAATTCTAAGAAGAGGAGGAGGAGGAGGAGGAGGAGGAGGAGGAGGAGGAGGAGGAGGAGGAGGAGAAGGAGGGTGGTATGCTAGATATGTAATGCCTGAGGACAATGTGTAGTGTGCGGGGGTGATCCGTGGCATGTAACGAGGCAGAGGTGTGGTGGGAGTAAGCAGACTTATTGCTCTGAGTTATCTATTCGCGGATGTGCTTATAATGAGAAGTAAATAGATGGGAGTGTCTCATTAAATCAGACTCTCATATCAAACTAGACACATCCACTTCCAGTGCCCACGTCTGGACAGATAGATACATGAGCCAATGCAGCAACACACCGACGCACAGGCATCCAAGAACACTTCGTCCTCCGCCGCCAACACTCGTCCTCCGCCGACAACACTTCGTCCTCCACCAACTCACACAACTAACACACCAACACAAAGGGACAGTGCGGCAACGCACACCTCATTCACTAGCGACACAAGGAAGCCAAACACTCGCCCGGCCAGCCTCTGACGACATCGTAGGTGAGAGAGAGAGATCTGAAAACACAGCTAAATATTAGCTTGTTTTACTTTCGTCCCGGCCTTCGCGAGCGCTCTCTCAATCCGTCAGTGTTTGAAGACTTCTTATACCGGTACGATGCCCTCTGCCTTCATAGGAGGGAATTCTCCGTCTGTGCAATATATATCAAAACCTCTTCTTACTTTTGTGAGATGGTACGTTATGTTACCCTAGGTCGCTCCAGTGTACATATATCATGTATTGTTATGAGTCCAGGCTGTCAATCGGTGCCAAGTCACTGCTAAATATATCTAGTCTCCTGACGCAACCTTTATAGAACCTTGACTTTTATACATATATATATATATATATATATATATATATATATATATATATATATATATATATATATATATATATATGTATATACGGCATCGGTCAACAGAGGCACCAAACCTTCTTCACCAGCACCACCAATAGCTGACATAAAGCACCACCACCATCACCAACAGCTAGACATACAATTCTACCACTATCACCAACAGCCAGACATACAGCACCCCCACCATCACCAACAGCTGACATACAGCACCAACACTATCACCAACAGCCAGACATACGGGACCACTACCATCACCAACAGCTAGACATATAGCACCACCAACAACAACAACAACTAGACATACAGCACCACCATCACCACCAACAGCTAGACATATAGCACCACCATCACCACCACAGACACGACCATCGTCAGGCACTATCACCTCCCACCACCACTGCCATCACCACAGCAGACACGTACTCCAGGAGGAGCGACTGAAGGTCTGTGATAAAGGAGCGGACAGGAAGGCCAGTTTAAGAAGTGGACGTGTAAGATAAGAGGCCGCATTAAGAGAGGCGGTCGGCCGTAAGAGGCGGCTGGTACACAAAGGCCGCACATCTTCCTCGCAAGACGTCCTTGAGGTGAGGCAGGGAGCCCAGGCGGCAGGGGCCACTCACATCCCTGGGTGGTCCGTGGTTGCTGGGGGCCTGTGTGTGTGTGTGTGTGTGTGTGTGTGTGTGTGTGTGTGTGTCCCTCTAGTGATGTGTAGTCATATATATGTAAGTACATCTGTTTGAGGGCAATTATAACATGCAGTGACGAGTACTTGAAGGGAGAGAACAGCTGTATTATCGAGGCCTTCAGGAAACTGTGTTACCCTAATGGCTTATCAACTGAACTCAGGAAGAAGGTCAGTAATATACTGGAAAGACGCATAGAGAATGTTAAAAGCAACATAGTGGAAAGCAGGAATACAACAGTCCCAGACTGAGGGAAGGCATCAGATATAAATGTTGGAATCAGACGGTAGTAAACATTGCACCTTCCACAGGGAAGGAGATGGGTTATGTTAGGAAAACAAGACGTGGGACAAATATCAACGAGGAGAGCGAGTTATACTGTGTACCGTGTCGTCTGGGTGTCATGCCATGTATTATGAGGAAGATGGGCGAGGTATGGTCATATGCTGATATACAATATTACTGGGTATCGAATGCCCTTCCTACTCACATAGACAAGTTTAAACACCTATTAAGGTGGCCCGGAGCTGAAATGACGCATGAATATCAAGGAAGCATCCGAGAAAAGCTTTGGCAGTGGCTCACATTTGCAGAGGGGAAATGCCCAATAACCGCAATGATCTTGTGTGAAAGGCCACATCAGCTTAGGCAAGGCGATGACGGAATGTATGGGGCCAGGACCCGGGGACTTGTGTAGCCAGCCAGCCGTGTAGGGGAACGTGTTGTGACTTCCAGCGAGGTGAGGCATTGCTTGCGGATATACAAACTTGTGGTTTTGTATCTTAGTATTTGAAGAAGGCATCTTCGGATGCTGTAACGTTGGAGACACCATGGTCAAAAGCTCTCACTTTTGCTTATGCATCACCCCACTCCACATACTTGTCATAAGGGGACATATTTTTATTCTTTTTTTTTCATACTATTCTCCATCTCCCGCGTTAGCGAGGTAGCGTTAAGAACAGAGGACTGAGCCTTTGAGGGAAATCCTTACTTAGCCCCCTTCTCTGTTCCTTCTTTTGGAAAATCAAAAACGAGAGGGGAGGATTTCCAGCCCTACCGCTCCCACATATGTTTATATGAATGTATATATTTTTTCTCCACCCCAAAAAACTTCACCATCAGTCCCATCATCAGCGTCTCTATCATGACATTAACGTCCGGTGATGGTGTCTCTACATTGCAGCAGCGTCACACATCACGGGGTGACTCTCCACCCATCACCATTGCAAAACAGACGTTGTCTTCCCATCACCACACAACAACTACACACTCTCTAACAATCCCCATAAGAACCAGAGAGTAACCGATCACCACCGCACCATCCAGACACCATCAAAAACATCATCAGAACAACCAGACACCATCACAAACATCATCACCACAACAACCAGACACCATCACAAACATCACCACAACAACCAGACACTGTCCTATGATCACCGTAACAACCAGACACTATCCAAACCTCACATAACCGCCAGACACAATACAAGCATCACTACAATAACCAGACACCATCCCATTATGACCATATGAAGCAGACGCTGTCTAACCATCACATTAACAACCAGACACTATTCAAATATCACCACAAACAACCACACACCATCACATGATCACCATATCAACCAGAGACACTCCTCAACCATCACCAAAAAGAGGTCTACACGATCCCAAACAGTGGCATTGCCCGATAACCAGTAAACTCCACAGTTTCATCTTCTAAAGTTCAAAGTTGTAAAGTTTCAAGTTCCACAGTTTAAGATGACCTTGTGAAGTGTTGGCAGAGAGTCAAGTGGTTAAGTGACGACGCCTCAAACATCAAAACCTTGTCTAAATATTTTTCTCTGATTCCTAATCACCATCCCCACCCAAGGCATAACTTGCAGTGAAAATTGTATCTTCTCTGATTCCTAATAACTTGCAGTGAAAATTGTATCTTATGACCCTTAAACAAAAGGGTTTATATTCCAGCTCTTTCGACATTCCCCCCCCCCAAAAAAAAAAAATGCTTTTTCTTTTTTTAAACTCGACTTGGGAACGGAATTACTTTCGGAGCCAAAATTCGGTGATGAGCATTTAAAACATTTTTTTTCCATCCACTTCAATTGACCCAGTAGACTAAATCGTCACACAATTTTCTTTATGATTTCAATACTATTGGTGTTAGGGTTTATTCTATGGGGAATGGAGGAATATTAGGTAAAGATTAATGCAAATGTAATCAACGGGGAATGGTGGAATATTAGGTAAATATTAATGTAATCAACGGTCTTAAAAGTCATTGGTTTGAATCAAACGATAATGGTGTACAAAAAAATAGGATATCCACCTCGAAGTATTGCATAATATCGTCCTCAAATGACTTCAGATACAAAAATATTCTAGGATTGAAAATATATATATATATATATATATATATATATATATATATATATATATATATATATATATAATATATATATATATATATATATATATATATATATATTTTTTTTTTTTTCTTTCTTTTAAACTATTCGCCATTTCCCGCGTTAGTGAGGTAGCGTTAAGAACAGAGGACTGGGCCTTTGAGGGAACATCCTGACCTGGCCCCCTTCTCTGTTCCTTCTTTTGGAAAATTTAAAAAAAAAACGGGAGGGGAAGATTTCCAGCCCCTCGCTCCCTCCCCTTTTAGTCGCCTTCTACGACACGCAGGGAATACGTGGGAAATATTCTTTCTCCCCTATCCCCAGGGATATATATATATATATATATATATATATATATATATATATATAATATATATATATATATAATATATATATATTATTTTTTTTTTTTTTTTTCTTTGTCGCTGTCTCCCGCGTTTGCGAGGTAGCGCAAGGAAACAGACGAAAGAAATGGCCCAACCCACCCCCATACACATGTATATACATACGTCCCACACACGCAAATATACATACCTACACAGCTTTCCATGGTTTACCCCAGACGCTTCACATGCCCTGATTCAATCCAATGACAGCACGTCAACCCCGGCATACCACATCGATCCAATTCACTCTATTCCTTGCCCTCCTTTCACCCTCCTGCATGTTCAGGCCCCGATCACACAAAATCTTTTTCACTCCATCTTTCCACCTCCAATTTGGTCTCCCACTTCTCGTTCCCTCCACCTTCAACACATATATCCTCTTGGTCAATCTTTCCTCACTCATTCTCTCCATGTGCCCAAACCATTTCAAAACACCCTCTTCTGCTCTCTCAACCACGCTCTTTTATTTCCAAACATCTCTCTTACCCTTACGTTACTTACTCGATCAAACCACCTCACACCACACATTGTCCTCAAACATCTCATTTCCAGCACATCCATCCTCCTGCGCACAACTCTATCCATAGCCCACGCCTCGCAACCATACAACATTGTTGGAACCACTATTCCTTCAAACATACCCATTTTTGCTTTCCGAGATAATGTTCTCGACTTCCACACATTCTTCAAGGATCCCAGAATTTTCGCCCCCTCCCCCACCCTATGATCCACTTCCGCTTCCATGGTTCCATCCGCTGCCAGATCCACTCCCAGATATCTAAAACACTTTACTTGCTCCAGTTTTTCTCCATTCAAACTTACCTCCCAGTTGACTTGACCCTCAACCCTACTGTACCTAATAACCTTGCTCTGTTTCACATTTACTCTTAACTTTCTTCTTTCACACACTTTACCAAACTCAGTCACCAGCTTCTGCAGTTTCTCACATGAATCAGCCACCAGCGCTGTATCATCAGCGAGCAACAACTGACTCACTTCCCAAGGTCTCTCATCCCCAACAGACTTCATACTTGCCCCTGTTTCCAAAACTCTTGCATTCACCTCCCTAACAACCCCATCCATAAACAAATTAAACAACCATGGAGACATCACACACCCCTGCCGCAAACCTACATTCACTGAGAACCAATCACTTTCCTCTCTTCCTACACGTACATATGCCTTACATCCTCGATAAAAACTTTTCACTGCTTCTAACAACTTGCCTCCCACACCATATATTCTTAATACCTTCCACAGAGCATCTCTATCAACTCTATCATATGTCTTCTCCAGATCCATAAATCCTACATACAAATCCATTTGCTTTTCTAAGTATTTCTCACATACATTCTTCAAAGCAAACACCTGATCCACACATCCTCTACCACTTCTGAAACCACACTGCTCTTCCCCAATCTGATGCTCTGTACATGCCTTCACCCTCTCAATCAATACCTTCCCATATAATTTACCAGGAATACTCAACAAACTTATACCTCTGTAATTTGAGCACTCACTCTTATCCCCTTTGCCTTTGTACAATGGCACTATGCACGCATTCCGCCAATCCTCAGGCACCTCACCATGAGTCATACATACATTAAATAACCTTACCAACCATATATATATATATATATATATATATATATATATATATATATATATATATATATATATATATATATATATATATATATATATATATATATATATATATATATATATATATATATATACAAATATATATATGTGTGTGTGTGTGTGTGTGTGTGTGTGTGTGTGTGTGTGTGTGTGTGTGTATGTGTGTGTGTGTGTGTGTGGGAGTGTGTGTGTGTGTGTGTGGGAGTGTGTGTGTGTGTGTGTGTGTATGTGTGTGTGTGTGTGTGTGTGTGTGTGTGTGTGTGTGTGTGTGTGTAATCTGCATTACTTAGGCACTCCTACCTACATTCACTAGCTTTATCATCAGTAATTTTTTCTACTTAACTCTTACACGACAGTTGTTGGAGACCATAGTCCAGCAGTTCCCGGTAGCAGCCCTCCCCCACACCCCCACAAGGCCAAGCTGACCACCTCGTTACGATCTAAGGCCTCGAGCGGCTCTGAGTCACCCCTCAAACATACCTTCATTTTTTTTTTTCTTTTATGAGAGAAAATGACGTTCTAGCTCGTCCTTGATTGCCCCTGAGGGTGAGGACTGGTGCTCGTGTGTGCATCGGGGGAGGCTCATGTGGCTAGTTGGTGGTGGGTGATGGTGGCTAGTTGGTGGTGGGTGATGGTGGCTAGTTGGTGGTGGGCTAAGGTTGCTAGTTGAAGGTGGGCTATGGTGGTTGGTGGGTGATGGGTGATGGTTGCTAGTTACTGGTGGGTGATGGTGCATCGTACACACGCACTCTCTCTCTCTCTCTCTCTCTCTCTCTCTCTCTCTCTCTCTCTCTCTCTCTCTCTCTCTCTCTCTCTCTCTCTCTCTCTCTCTCTCTCTCTCTCTCTCTCTCTCAATATTCCTCCACGATCGTCCTATCGCCATAACTCCACCTCACCCCCCAGCACCCTTCCCGCACCATCCTCTCCCATCCTCCTCTCCACACTACCATCATCATCAGTTCCCACTCTCCCGCCCCACCCAGGGTATGGCCGCGTCATGGACAATGATGGAGGCTCGCGACATACTTTACGATGGTTCTACGGTACGTGAGTGTTGGGGGCAGAGACCACATCAACGGATAGAAGACGTAGAACAGTGAGCTGATATACAAGGAAGAGACGAAGCTAGGACGCCATTTGGTAAACATGTGATTGTTTTGGACAATCACATGTTTACCAAATGGCGTCCTAGCTTCGTCTCTTCGATGTATATCAACTGACTGTTATATTCCTCTCTTGTGTCTCCCCTGATGATGTGATTATTACACGAAAGTGCACTTGGGAACTTTTCGTGTTTCATTTTCCCCGTGGACTCATAGGAATATCTTGATCACGCGCAAAATTGTGATCCTTTCCATCATATATATATATATATATATATATATATATATATATATATATATATATATATATATATATATATATTCTTAAAGTATTCATTAGTGAGTGTGGTGTTGCCCCTCATAAAGGGGAGCGAACACCATGGCCTCAGACATGGTACCAATCATAAAGGGTCCCACAAGGGGATCAGGTTATTGTCAGGCTGGAGACTTTCTCTATACTTATGATTTAATGATATGCAAATAAGATCTGATCCTTCTCAAATGGCCTGTTCATCTACCTGGGACCTTCAGAGAAACCGCACATGATCTGTGTCAAAATATAACCAAGAGTGACGTCTCATTAAACGATTACGAAATATTTGGTCATAAATTTCAAGGCCAGGAGAGAAGGAAAAAAAAAATAGAGGATAGAAATTATACCTGGTGAAGAATAACTGAGCGTTTTTTGTTTTTTTTTTGGTATGGTCGAGTCATTTTGAAGCATAAATTTAAAATGTCTTCATTTATCTGTTAAGTATATTGAACATTAGCTTAATATTAACATGAAGCAGCATCTGTAAACCACCTCCTTAATGCCGGTCAAAGTCTGATTAACAAGATGCATTGACTTTCGATCAAGTATTTACAACTTTACACTTCAGCAATCGCGACTGTGAGGACTACAAGACTCATTCATACCTACAAAAGCAATGACGACGATCGTGGTTAGATTTGTTATACCTGTAAACCTCCGTTTTCTGTTGTGAATACCAAGAGAAACATTGAAATGAAAATGTTTTAGATTATTTAGTTACCATTATGTAAGGAGACATACAACTGCTTTAATATAATGAGGACATATACATTTACCTAAATATACTGAAGACATATACAGCTACTTTATTATACTGAAGAGATATACACCTACTTTAATATAGTGAAATGTACAGCTATTTTAATATGCTGAGAAAATTTCCAGGTACTCTGATAGAGATATATGACTAATTTGATAAACCGAAGGAATATAGGCAACGTCTTTGATACACTGAGGAGATATACCGCTACTCTGATATACTGCAAAGATATACAACTACTTTGATACACTGAGGAGATATATGCTGAGGAGATATACAACTGCCTCAGTATATGCTGAGGAGATACACAACTGCCTCAGTATATGCTGAGGAGATATACAACTGCCTCAGTATATGCTGAGGAGATACACAATGGCCTCAGTATATGCTGAGTAGATACACAACTGCCTCAGTATATGCTGAGGAGATATACAACTGCCTCAGTATATGCTGAGGAGATACACAATGGCCTCAGTATATGCTGAGTAGATACACAACTGCCTCAGTATATGCTGAGGAGATATACAACTGCCTCAGTATATGCTGAGGAGATATACAACTGCCTCAGTATATGCTGAGGAGATACACAACTGCCTCAGTATATGCTGAGGAGATACACAACTGCCTTAGTATAATGAGGATATATATATATACAGCTACTTTCATACACTGTGGAAATAAACAGCTATTTTCAGTATTTCATTACCTTAAACTAACTACACTTACCCTTAAGGTAAAGATAGCGTTGTAGTGGGACATATGAGGACTATCTACATTCATGGATGATCTACATAACCAGCGGTCATGGTGACTGTGGGAAGTGACTTACAGTGATGTGGAAAAAGTGTTCGTGCGAGCCATCACTCAGGCGCACATCCTCTGACCTCGACACTTCCCCCTCCACCCTGACCAGCTTCCTCCAACTCTCAGGTCATGGCCCTCCTCCTCCTCCTCCTCCTCCTCCTCCATCACACACTTTACACCTTTGATATCTCCCAGACACAGACCCTCCCACGAGCACACGTAACGCACGGAAACTAACACCGACTTTGAAGGCCAGGCATGTAATACAGCCGATTAATCTCGTCTATGCCTTGAATTCTAAGAATAGGAGGAGGAGGAGGAGGAGGAGGAGAAGGAGGAGGAGGAGGAGGAGGAGAAGGAGGGTGGATATGCTGGATATGCAATGCCTGAGGACAATGTGTAGTATGCGGGGGTGATCCGTGGCAGTAACGAGGCAGAGGTGTGGTGGGAGTAAGCAGACTTATTGCTCTGAGTTATCTATTCGCGGATGTGCTTATAATGAGAAGTAAATAGATGGGAGTGTCTCATTAAATCAGACTCTCATATCAAACTAGACACATCCACTTCCAGTGCCCACGTCTGGGCAGATAGATACATGAGCCAATGCAGCAACACACCGACGCACAGGCATCCAAGAACACTTCGTCCTCCGCCGCCAACACTCGTCCTCCGCCGACAACACTTCGTCCTCCACCAACTCACACAACTAACACACCAACACAAAGGGACAGTGCGGCAACGCACACCTCATTCACTAGCGACACAAGGAAGCCAAACACTCGCCCGGCCAGCCTCTGACGACATCGTAGGTGGGAGAGAGAGATCTGAAAACACAGCTAAATATTAGCTTGTTTTACTTTCGTCCCGGCCTTCGCGAGCGCTCTCTCAATCCGTCAGTGTTTGAAGACTTCTTATACCGGTACGATGCCCTCTGCCTTCATAGGAGGGAATTCTCCGTCTGTGCAATATATATCAAAACCTCAGCGTCAGTGTTGTTAACTCCCTACCCTCTTCTTACTTTTGTGAGATGGTACGTTATGTTACCCTAGGTCGCTCCAGTGTACATATATCATGTATTGTTATGAGTCCAGGCTGTCAATCGGTGCCAAGTCACTGCTAAATATATCTAGTCTCCTGACGCAACCTTTATAGAACCTTGACTTTTATACATATATATATATATATATATATATATATATATATATATATATATATATATATATATATATATATATATATGTATATACGGCATCGGTCAACAGAGGCACCAAACCTTCTTCACCAGCACCACCAATAGCTGACATAAAGCACCACCACCATCACCAACAGCTAGACATACAATTCTACCACTATCACCAACAGCCAGACATACAGCACCCCCACCATCACCAACAGCTGACATACAGCACCAACACTATCACCAACAGCCAGACATACGGGACCACTACCATCACCAACAGCTAGACATATAGCACCACCAACAACAACAACAACTAGACATACAGCACCACCATCACCACCAACAGCTAGACATATAGCACCACCATCACCACCACAGACACGACCATCGTCAGGCACTATCACCTCCCACCACCACTGCCATCACCACAGCAGACACGTACTCCAGGAGGAGCGACTGAAGGTCTGTGATAAAGGAGCGGACAGGAAGGCCAGTTTAAGAAGTGGACGTGTAAGATAAGAGGCCGCATTAAGAGAGGCGGTCGGCCGTAAGAGGCGGCTGGTACACAAAGGCCGCACATCTTCCTCGCAAGACGTCCTTGAGGTGAGGCAGGGAGCCCAGGCGGCAGGGGCCACTCACATCCCTGGGTGGTCCGTGGTTGCTGGGGGCCTGTGTGTGTGTGTGTGTGTGTGTGTGTGTGTGTGTGTGTGTGTCCCTCTAGTGATGTGTAGTCATATATATGTAAGTACATCTGTTTGAGGGCAATTATAACATGCAGTGACGAGTACTTGAAGGGAGAGAACAGCTGTATTATCGAGGCCTTCAGGAAACTGTGTTACCCTAATGGCTTATCAACTGAACTCAGGAAGAAGGTCAGTAATATACTGGAAAGACGCATAGAGAATGTTAAAAGCAACATAGTGGAAAGCAGGAATACAACAGTCCCAGACTGAGGGAAGGCATCAGATATAAATGTTGGAATCAGACGGTAGTAAACATTGCACCTTCCACAGGGAAGGAGATGGGTTATGTTAGGAAAACAAGACGTGGGACAAATATCAACGAGGAGAGCGAGTTATACTGTGTACCGTGTCGTCTGGGTGTCATGCCATGTATTATGAGGAAGATGGGCGAGGTATGGTCATATGCTGATATACAATATTACTGGGTATCGAATGCCCTTCCTACTCACATAGACAAGTTTAAACACCTATTAAGGTGGCCCGGAGCTGAAATGACGCATGAATATCAAGGAAGCATCCGAGAAAAGCTTTGGCAGTGGCTCACATTTGCAGAGGGGAAATGCCCAATAACCGCAATGATCTTGTGTGAAAGGCCACATCAGCTTAGGCAAGGCGATGACGGAATGTATGGGGCCAGGACCCGGGGACTTGTGTAGCCAGCCAGCCGTGTAGGGGAACGTGTTGTGACTTCCAGCGAGGTGAGGCATTGCTTGCGGATATACAAACTTGTGGTTTTGTATCTTAGTATTTGAAGAAGGCATCTTCGGATGCTGTAACGTTGGAGACACCATGGTCAAAAGCTCTCACTTTTGCTTATGCATCACCCCACTCCACATACTTGTCATAAGGGGACATATTTTTATTCTTTTTTTTTCATACTATTCTCCATCTCCCGCGTTAGCGAGGTAGCGTTAAGAACAGAGGACTGAGCCTTTGAGGGAAATCCTTCCTTAGCCCCCTTCTCTGTTCCTTCTTTTGGAAAATCAAAAACGAGAGGGGAGGATTTCCAGCCCTACCGCTCCCACATATGTTTATATGAATGTATATATTTTTTCTCCACCCCAAAAAACTTCACCATCAGTCCCATCATCAGCGTCTCTATCATGACATTAACGTCCGGTGATGGTGTCTCTACATTGCAGCAGCGTCACACATCACGGGGTGACTCTCCACCCATCACCATTGCAAAACAGACGTTGTCTTCCCATCACCACACAACAACTAGACACTCTCTAACAATCCCCATAAGAACCAGAGAGTAACCGATCACCACCGCACCATCCAGACACCATCAAAAACATCATCAGAACAACCAGACACCATCACAAACATCATCACCACAACAACCAGACACCATCACAAACATCACCACAACAACCAGACACTGTCCTATGATCACCGTAACAACCAGACACTATCCAAACCTCACATAACCGCCAGACACAATACAAGCATCACTACAATAACCAGACACCATCCCATTATGACCATATGAAGCAGACGCTGTCTAACCATCACATTAACAACCAGACACTATTCAAATATCACCACAAACAACCACACACCATCACATGATCACCATATCAACCAGAGACACTCCTCAACCATCACCAAAAAGAGGTCTACACGATCCCAAACAGTGGCATTGCCCGATAACCAGTAAACTCCACAGTTTCATCTTCTAAAGTTCAAAGTTGTAAAGTTTCAAGTTCCACAGTTTAAGATGACCTTGTGAAGTGTTGGCAGAGAGTCAAGTGGTTAAGTGACGACGCCTCAAACATCAAAACCTTGTCTAAATATTTTTCTCTGATTCCTAATCACCATCCCCACCCAAGGCATAACTTGCAGTGAAAATTGTATCTTCTCTGATTCCTAATAACTTGCAGTGAAAATTGTATCTTATGACCCTTAAACAAAAGGGTTTATATTCCAGCTCTTTCGACATTCCCCCCCCCCAAAAAAAAAAAATGCTTTTTCTTTTTTTAAACTCGACTTGGGAACGGAATTACTTTCGGAGCCAAAATTCGGTGATGAGCATTTAAAACATTTTTTTTCCATCCACTTCAATTGACCCAGTAGACTAAATCGTCACACAATTTTCTTTATGATTTTAATACTATTGGTGTTAGGGTTTATTCTATGGGGAATGGAGGAATATTAGGTAAAGATTAATACAAATGTAATCAACGGGGAATGGTGGAATATTAGGTAAATATTAATGTAATCAACGGTCTTAAAAGTCATTGGTTTGAATCAAACGATAATGGTGTACAAAAAAATAGGATAACCTCCTCGAAGTATTGCATAATATCGTCCTCAAATGACTTCAGATACAAAAATATTCTAGGATTGAATATATATATATATATATATATATATATATATATATATATATATATATATATATATATATATATATATATATATATATATATATATATATATATATATATATATATATTTCTTTTCTTTCATACTATTCGCCATTTCCCGCGTATGTATATATATATATATATATATATATATATATATATATATATATATATATATATATATATATATATATATATATATATATATATATATATACGTATTTTTTCTAGTGTGTTGCAATAGTGTAAAGATTTTTTTGTTGTTGTTGGCTGAGTGTACACAGTTCTAGATCCCTGCAGATACGATATATCAACCACTCTACACATGTCTACACATTTTAGGAAGATTTAGGAAGACTTAAAGTTCTTGAACAAGATGGCGCATTCCCTAAGCACAACGGGAAGACCCTTGAGCATGATGGTACGACCCTTGAGCATAATACGACCCTTGAGCATGATGATACGACCCTTGAGCATGATGATACGACCCTTGAGCATGATGGTACGACCCTTGAGCATGATGGTACGACCCTTGAGCATGATGATACGACCCTTGAGCATGATGGTACGACCCTTGAACATGATGATACGACCCTTAAGCATGATGATACGACCCTTGAGCATGATGATACGACCCTTGAGCAAAATGATACGACCCTTGAGCAAAATGATACGACCCTTGAGCATGATGGTACGACCTTAAGTACGACGATAAGGCCTATTGGATATGAAGGCCTGATCTGTGACCTGACCCCTAAGGGTGTGGTCAAAGGTCACACCATCATACACCAAGTGACGTACCATTATGCTCAGAGGCTTCACCCTCGCTCTCAGGAGGTCGTAACGTCGTTCTCATGGGTCGTACATCTATGCTGTACGGTCGTACCGTCGTCCATACTCAATGGTCGCACCGTCGTTCTCAAGTGTCGTATCGTAGCTCACAAGGGTCGTACCGTCCTGGTCCAGGGGCTGAGTGGCTGTAGGCCGAGACCGACCTCCAGAATCGTAAATAACGACTGATAACTATAGCACGAAACACTGTGGAATACGTTACTACCAGGATACAGTCGCTACAATCACGATACAAGACCCTCTACAGTAGCTACAGTCACGATACAAAGCCCTCTACAGTCGCTACAGGCCACGATACAAGCCCCTCTACAGTCGCTTCAACCTTTAACAACAAGATCACTAATGCGTGTGACCATCCAAGATACAACCTGCTATTGCTGAGCTGCATGATAAGAAAGGCAACATTGTTACCACGTCACGGTGCGCTGCGGGAGAGCCAGCCACACTCCCCTCACCCCGGGCTGGAGGGAGAGAGTGTGTGTGCTCTCTGGACATCATTTCTCTACAGGTGTAGTAGTAGTAGTAGTAGTACTATGGAGGAGGAGTTAGAGAAAGTCGCGGGTCACACTTTCCGCTCCCATACTGTCTGTCGACAGCTCTCCTCACGTTCCGTCGACCATGTGTGCCCACAGCGTTCCCCCTTCCTCTCTCTCTCTCTCTCCCTAACTGAAATTGGCGTTATGTAGTGATGGCTCTAGGCTTTCGATATGTATATATGTATATATATATATATATATATATATATATATATATATATATATATATATATATATATATATATATATATATATATATATATATATATATATATATATATATATATATGTGTGTGTGTGTGTGTGTGTGTGTGTGTGTGTGTGTGTGTATATACGTACTTAACCATCATATATGTAAATCAGAGGAGAAATGTGTGTGGCATGTTCAGACTTTGAACTTACGTATTTGCAATAATTGATATTCCTCATGTTATCTTGCTGAACACTGTACTTATTGCAGCGACAGCGAAACGGATGCTGATTCCAGGTCGTGAACATAAGAGATGAATATGAATAAACCAATGGCTTCTGACATCACGATTCGTGGATGATACAGCTGTTGTGTTCTGGTATATATCTTCCCAGGGGTTGCGTGATGCCTCCTCCGCCCAGAGCAGCCAAGAGGTACATAATTTCCGAAAGTGTTGACACGACGAATCCTTCTGGAGACGAGTAGGAAGAATGAAGACGCGCTGTCACCCCGAGCCAAAAGCGTCTCCCCTGAACCTGCACTGTTAACACTCTTCTCAAGTTCGTCTAATTAGATTAAGTGTATATGATTTGAGCGTTGAAGACCATAGTTAGTGTGAGCGACTTCTGGTTACTATGGTTCAGTCGGTGGGGCCCTACATGCTAGAACAACGCTGCCGGGGATCTTAGCCTCCTGCCTGTCATCCTCACTGATAATACTCGTGTTTTCCAACTCATGAATATATGGTCAAAATATATGCTTAGTCACACACACACACACACACACACACACACACACACACACACACGCACACATGTTTTGGCTCTGAGTGAAACGAAGCTCAAGGGTAAAGGGGAAGAGTTGCTAGGGAATGTCGTGGGAGTAAAGTCAGGGGTCTGATCATTATCTTGTGGAGGCGAAGGTGAAGATTTGTAGAGGTTTATAGAAAAGAAAAGAGAATGTTGGGGTAAAAAGAGTGGTGAGAGTAAGTGAGCTTGGGAAGGAGAATTGTGTGAGGAAGTACCAGGAGAGACTGGGTGCAGAATGGAAAAAGGTGAGAGCAAAGGACGTAAGGGGAGTGGCGGAGGAATGGGATGTATTTAGAAAAGCTGTGATGGCTTGTGCAAAAGATGTTTGTGGCATGAGAAGCGTAGGAGGTGGGCACATTAGAAAAGGTAGTGAGTGGTGGTGATGAAGAAGCAATATTATTAGTGAAAGAGAAGAGAGAGGCATTTGGACGAGTTTTGCAGGGAAATAGTGAAAATAACTGGGAGATGTATAGAAGAGAGAGGCAGGAGGTCAAGAGAAAGGCGCAAGACGTAAAAAGAGGGCAAATGAGAGTTGGGGTGAGGGAGTATTATCAAATTTTAGGAAGAATAAAAAGATGTTTTGGAAGGAGGTACATAAAGTGCGTAAGACAAGGGAACAAATGGGAACATCAGTGAAGGGGGCAAACAGGGAGGTGATAACAAGTAGTGGTGATGTGAGAAGCAGATGCAGTGAGTGTTTTAAAGGTTTGTTGAATGTGTTTGATGATAGAGAGGCAGATATAGGGTGTTTTGGTCGAGGTGGTGTGCAAAGTGAGAGGGTGAGGGAGAATGATTTGGTAAACAGAGAAGAGGTAGTAAAAGCTTTGCGGAAGATGAAAGCCGGCAGGGCAGCGGATTTCGATGGTATTGCAGTGGAATTTATTAAAAAAGGTGGTGACTGTGTTGTTGACTGGTTGGTAAGAATATTTAATGTATGTATGACTCATGGTGACGTGCCTGAGGATTGGCGGAATGTATGCATAGTGCCATTGCACAAGGTATAAGTTTGTTGAGTATTCCTGGGAAATTATATGGGAGGGTATTGATTGAGAGGGTGAAGACATGTACAAAGCATCAGATTGGGGGAAGAGCAGTGTGGTTTCAGAAGTGGTAGAGGATGTGTGGATCAGGTGTTTGCTTTGAGGAATGTATGGGAGAAATACTTAGAAAAGCAAATGGATTTGTATGTAGCATTTATGGATCTGGAGAAGGCTTATGATAGAGTTGACAGAGATGCTCTGTGGAAGATATTAAGGATAGATGGTGTCGGAGGCAAGTTGTTAGAAGCAGTGAAAAGTTTTTATCAAGGATGTAAGGCATGTGTAGGAGTAGGAAGAGAGGAAAGTGATTGGTTCTCAGTAAATGTCGGTTTGCGGCAGGGATGCGTGACGTCTCCATGGTTGTTTAATTTGCTTATGAATGGAGTTGTTAGGGAGGTGAACGGAAGAGTTTTGAAGAGAGGGACAAGTATGCTGTATGTTTTCGATAAGAGAGCTTGGGAAGTGAGGCAGTTATTGTTCACTGATGATACAGCGCTAGTGGCTGATTCGGGTGAGAAACTGTAGAAGGTGGTGATTGAGTTTGGTAAATTGTATGAAAGAAGAAGGCTGAGAGTAAATGTGAATAAGAGCAAGGTTATTAGGTACAGTAGGGCTGAGGGGCAAGTCAATTGTGAGGTAAGTTTGAATGGAGAAAAACTGGAGGAAGTTAAGTGTTTTAGATATCTGGGAGTGGATTTGGCAGCGGATAGAACCATGGAAGCGGAAGTGTGTCACAGGGTGGGGGAGGGGGCAAAAGTTCTGTAAGCGTTTGAAAATTGTGTGGAAGTCGAAAACGTTATCTTGGAAAGCAAAAATGGGTATGTTTGAAGGAATAGTTGTTCCAACAATGTTATATGGTTGCGAGGCGCGGGCTATAGATAAAGTTGTGCGGAGGAGGGTGGAATTGTTGGAAATGAGATGTTTGGGGACAATATGTGGTGTCAGGTGGTTTGATCGAGTAAGTAATGAAAGATTAAGATAGATGTATGGTAGTAAATGGAGTGTGGTTGAAAGAGCAGAGGAGGGCGTTTTGAAATGGTTTGGTCACATGGAGAGAATGAGTGAGGAAAGATTGACTAAGACGATATATGTGTCAGAGGTGGAGGGAACGAGAAGTGGGAGACCAAATTGGAGGTGGAAAGATGGAGTGAAAAAGATTTTGAGCGATCGGGGCCTGAACATACAGGAGGGTGAAAGGCGTGCAAGGAATAGAGTGAATTGGAACGATGTAGTATACACAGGTCGACGTGCTGTCAATGGATTGAACCAGGGCATGTGAAGCGTCTTGGGTAAACCATGGAAAGATTTGTGGGGCCTGGATGTGGAAAGGGGGCTGTGGTTTCGGTGCATTATACATGACAGCTAGAGACTGAGTGTGAACGAATGTGGTCTTTGTTTTCTTTTTCTAGCGCTACCTCGCGCGCATGCGGGGGGAGGGGGTTGTCTTTTCATGTGTAGCAGGGTGGGGACGGAAATGAATAAAGGCTGCAAGTATGAACTATACACATGCGTATATATGTATATGTCTGTTTATGTATATATATGTATACGTTGAAATGTATAGGTATGTAGATGTGCGTGTGTGGTCGTGAATGTATATAAATGTGTATGTGGGTTTGTTAGGGCATTCTTTCGTCTGTTTCCTTGTGCTACCTAGCTAACGTGGGAGACAGCGACAAAGTATAATAGAAAAAAAAAAAAAAAAAAAAAAAATATATATATATATATATATATATATATATATATATATATATATATATATATATATATATATATATATATATATATATATATATATATATATATACAGTTCATGATAACAGTGAGACAGTTCCGAAGGTTGCCCAAGACCAGCAGTGATCTATCTCCCAGCACCTCATGTCTATCGCTTGAGTGACAACTCTCACCACGTACGGAAGGTTTCCTCCCACTTGTCGTACTGAGATCGAGTCATTTACGTGACACGGATTGTAAATGAATTATTTTCTTAATTACTGTTATTGTCATTATCATATTCTTTGCATAAATCCGGTTTCCATCCGTCATCAGTTGCGTCTTGTTTCGTTGTCAGACTCCAATCAGCTGGACCGCAGGGATACGAACTCAGGGTCTACTGCTTCGTTTGGTTGATGAAGACAGTGTAACACGCCGGGAGTTGTCTTAGCCAAAAAACACAGTTTCCCTAGTGTCTGAGGTAGACCGGCCAAAGTTGAAATGTGTGTGTGTGTGTGTGTGTGTGTGTGTGTGTGTGTGTGTGTGTGTGTGTGTGTGTGTGTGTGTGTGTATGTGTGTGTGTGTGTGTGTTTAATTAACTATTTGTGAATACTTATTAGTAATCTACGGTAAGAGATTTAAATTCTTGTGGCCCCCATCCCTTGGACGTTCTTTACCATCATACAACTTTTTAAGTCTATGTATGCTGTCTGCATTAGCCATATCCTCCGTCATGCTCTTCAATTCATCCACCACTTAAACTATAAAAGTATTCATTTACATCTTTTTTTTTAACAAAGTTTGTTCTTTAATTTCATATTATGTCCTCTGGTTGCTCTATCCCTACATTTCTCGAAGAACTCTTCATTGTCCACGTAGTCGAACAGTTTTAAAAAACCTGAAGGTTGTGATCCGGTCACCCCTCACTCTTCTCTCCTTTCTAGCCTTTTCCTGGACATTCTATATTAGCTCTTAGTGGCTCTTTAGGTGCCATGACCAGCCCTGAGAAGCATTCTAGTTTTGGCCTTATGCAGATACGAACAGCTTGCTGAATATTTCCTTATACATATATATGAAAGATATTCTGATATTTGCCAGCAGACAGTTTGTCTCCTTGACTATTCTGCTAACATGAAACTGTGCAATAAGTTGCAGACGACGTCGACTCCCAAGTCCATCTCTCACACAGAGAATGCTGAACTTATTTCCTGTAAGGTGTTAATGACATTGAGGTCCTCTTTCAGTTTCTCCCATCTTCATTACTTTACATGTCTTTGGCATGAATTTCATCACTCATGTACCAGACCAGCTTTGGAGTCTGTTTAGGTTCCCTCTTACGTAGATGCAATCCTCCTGACTTTCACTTCACTCATTAGCTTTCCATCATCCGCAAATATATTCAGGCAGGAGTTCATATCTTCAAGCAAGTTAATTACATAGATCAAGAGGAGTAATGGTCGCAGAACTGAACCCTGTGGCACTCCGCTGGTCACCTGCACCCATTTTGAAATTTTCTTCTAACATGAGTCCTCTGTTCCCTTCCACTGATATGATCTATCTATCGAAGGAGACTCCCCTTTATTACTTCCCTATGATCCAGGTTCTTAATTAACCTCCCATGTGGGAGGGTGTCAAATTCTTTCTGGCAACCCAGATACAAACAATTAACCAGCCTTCCCTTTCTCTCGGACTGAGCTCACTCTCTCGTTGAACTCCAAGATGCTCGTTACACAAGACGTCCTTCCCCTTAACAGAATACTGGCTCTCACTAAGATAATTCTTTTTCTGTAAAAATCTTTGCCATTCACTTGCTTTCTAACCATCTTTTCAAGGGGCCTTACACACCACACACGTTAGGGAGATCGGTCTTTAGGTCATCGCCTTTATTCCCAGTCTCTTTATTGACATATAGGGATGACGTTTAACCTTTGCCACACTCCCCTGGCACTACGCCTCTCTCCAACGACATCTTGAACCGTAATTCACGTGGTTCATCTAATGTGTCTTTATACATCTTCAACATATAGGGTAAAGTTTCATGATGACCATGAGTCTAGCATGGGTCAAAAGGCTCTTTAGCATTCTGTTCTTATCTTTTCCAGGCATCTCAATCATTTCCAAAACCTCCTCCTCATTCATCTCACTGGTGTTGGCGCTATTGTGTCTTCCTTTATGAAACCTCTTCCTTATTTGATATATCCTTATACCATCCTCTACTGTTATTCCTTCTGAATCCCTTCTCCTGATTACCTGCTCCTTAACTGGCAACAAACTCCTGATGGAAAGGTTTCGGATCTTCTCTTACTTCGTCCTTGCTCTCTGACACTATGCAAATGCTGGCTGGCTGGAGTGCCGTCTATATCTTCGTCACTGCACATCTCAATGTTCCTTTGCTTTTTCTATGTATTTTATTTACCCATTCTTTCCTCTTTCTTACCATTCCCTCTGTACTTGAGGCTTAAGATGCCCACACATGTGTATGTGATTACTATTTGTGTGATACCGGGAGAGAGTATTACAATTGGGTTGCCCCTTCTCTTGACCTTGTAAATATGTACCATTTCTCTACTCCTATGTATGTACACACACACACACACACACACACACACACACACACACACACACACACACACACACACACACACACATACACCAGTCTAAGCCGGGTACCAAGTTATCAGCCAGCCCCAATGGAAAGATGAGCGCTTAGGTTGGGGATACGTCGACCCATGTGAGTACGACCCATGGGTATTACCACTATCCTCAACACCACGGAGGCCCTGTGTGTGTGTGTATGTGTGTGTGTGTGTGTGTGTGTGTGTGTGTGTGTGTGTGTGTGTGTGAGTAGAGAAGTGTGCCTTTGATATTCTGACTGAGCATTTTGCTTAAGAAAAATAAGATTACAAATGAAAAACAAAATCATCAACACCATGATCACAACCTGATGTTACTCACTCACTAACTGGACCCTAGTCGTCTGACCGAACCTTGACCCTCCGTCTTCCATCACAGCAGACTACTGACCCCTCTACCACAACGTTCTCCTGACGGGCCTCTGCATACAGGACGCTGGTCTGGATGAACGTCATAGCTCCCAGACCATACAAGGCAGAGAGAGAGAAGCTCAGGCTCATCAGACAAGCAGGAAATGAAAGCGTAAGTTCTGAGAGTATTTACAGATGTCTGACTATGTCAATCATGAGACTTTAAGAAGTGCAGTAAAGGTCGCAAGCAAGCAGTTACAGTGCTTGAGTGGAAGCAATCAGTGTCTCACTTTTATACAAAGATTTAACCCGACCTAGTGTTCCCTCGCGAGTGGTCTAACAAAATAATACCTCCCAATATACAGGTGACGGGAGTTCTAGCCCATCCATCTTGTGGTACAAACTGACCACCAGGTCTTTAGTCTTCCCTGGGGCATAAGAGAAAAACTCTGGACTTCCGGATGACAATGATCACACAACTTGGCTAATTGAATTCTGGTTTGCCCTTGCTTGCATGTGCGGGCGTTACCAGCACGGAAGGAGCGCGTGTGATTGGGAGATAAACAAAAGGAAGCAGTGGAGGTTAAGAGGAAGGTGCAGGGGCTGAAAAAGAGGGTAAGTATAGTCGTGGAGAGAGTGGTATTTGTATCATGCCCTATTTGTCTCAGTCACACTTGTAGATCACCCTATTTTCGTCACTTATATTTGCAGTTTGTATTTTCCTGACACATACATGTAGTTGATTCTATTTCCCTGACTAATGCATACAGTTCCTCCTCATTTACTTCAGCCATACTTGTAGCCTCCCCCTACTTGACTCAACGATACTTCTAGACAATTTTATTTGCCTTAGTCATTACTTGTATCTTTTCTTGCTTGTCTGTCTTAACGTATTTCTTCGCCTGGTTTCAGTCTTACGTCACCTGTCCTCAAACTTGTCTGTGTATTATCTTGTGCCTTGTTTTCATTATGTATTTTCATGCTTCTCCCTCTTCCATTATCATAATCTTTACTATGATTAATCTAGACCTCTAAGCATTATCTTACGTTTCATCTTATTTCTCTCCAGCGTCAAGTCCCGCTATGACTTAAGCAAACACACTGAGTAGCTCTGTTGCTTCTCTGAATATAAAGTTTGCATACGGGATCTCACATGCATGCAAGCCCTTGCATGCCTTTGCAATGCACTCTTGCTATTAGCTCTACGCTTGAATAATACTCCTTGCTTACATTTCTTTCATACAAATATATCTAGTGAGAGAATGTATATATACACTTTCTCATTCCCTCTCTTTTCATCTCTCTCTCTCTCTCTCTCTCTCTCTCTCTCTCTCTCTCTCTCTCTCTCTCTCTCTCTCTCTCTCTCTCTCTCTCTCTCTCTCTCTCTCTCTCTCTCTCTCTCTCACACACACGGTAAGCAGTAGGAGGTTGGCAGACACCGACCAGGGAGATATATATTACCGAGACTACTTGCTTGGGTATCGGGAGGGTTAGAATGACGGCCAAACAGTGATCAAGCACTTCAGTGGCTGTCAAGTGTCACTCCTTTGACCCGGGTAGCAGTCTTTTCTTACTGCCTCGCCCATACGGGGTCTGCTGGCTCTCAGTCCAGTGTGCATAACACACTTGACAACACGTAACGCACAAAGATAGTTCTTCTTAACTGTACGTTCCTGCGTTGAGCGCTACGTGCTAGCCCCGACTTTTGGCAAAAATCTTGTCGTAAGTACCCATAGGTAAGTACTCTCTCTCTCTCTCTCTCTCTCTCTCTCTCTCTCTCTCTCTCTCTCTCTCTCTCTCTCTCTCTCTCTCTCTCTCTCTCTCTCTCTCTCTCTCTCTCTCTATCTATCTATCTATCTATCCTTCCATCTATCTATCTATCTCTCCCAAGCAGAAATAGACAAAAAAGAAAAACCTACACAAATCAGATTTTTATTACAAGTAGATCAAATATGTAAACAGAGTAAAAGTAAGCAGAGACTTAATCCATGTTAGAGTAATTATAGCAAGGGAAGCAAAGTGAGAGTAAGAATGGCGAGAGTAGGAATGATAAAAGTGTGTGAAACAGGAAGAGGAAGAAAACAGTGACTTCGAGAAAGTGCGTTCGTTAGAGTAAGCTTGAGTGCCCACACTTTACGTCAGGCTAAACTGAGTAAAAGTAGACAGAGTAACAGCGGATACGATAGGGAAAAGAAAAGTGTGGAAAATAAGATTAAAAAGTGCGCTTAAGAGAAATCATTAGAGTAAGAAAGAGCGGGAGCGACGACAATGTGCAATAGAGTAAACAGACTAAGAGTAAACGCGATGACCATGGCAAGTGAGAGTAAGAGCAGTGTTAAAAGATAACATTAAGAGGGAGTAAAGGGTCGATGTTCCATAGGAAATAGAGTAAACGTAGACCCCATGTAAAAGGAGAGTAAGAGGAGAGCTAAGAGATATCATTAAAGTAAGAAAGAGTCAACATTGCGGTGAGATGAATACAGACAACATAGATGGTGTTAAAAAAAGGCTTTCCTTCAGCTGGCCTGGGCTCCCCAGGCTTGCCTACAGACGGCCTGGGCTCCCCAGGCTTGCCTACAGACGGCCTGGGCTCCCCAGGCTTGCCTACAGCCGGCCTGGGCTCCCCAGGGTTGCCTACAGCCGGCCTGGGCTCCCCAGGCTTGCCTACAGCCGGCCTGGGCTCCCCAGGCTTGCCTACAGCCGGCCTGGGCTCCCCAGGGTTGCCTACAGACGGCCTGGGCTCCCCAGGGTTGCCTACAGACGGCCTGGGCTCCCCAGGGTTGTCTACAGACGGCCTGGGCTCCCCAGGGCTGCCTACAGCCGGCCTGGGCTCCCCAGGCTTGCCTACAGACGGCCTGAGCTCCCCAGGCTTGCCTACAGCCGGCCTGGGCTCCCCAGGCTTGTCTACAGACGGCCTGGGCTCCCCAGGGCTGCCTACAGCCGGCCTGGGCTCCCCAGGGTTGCCTACAGACGGCCTGGGCTCCCCAGGCTTGCCTACAGACGGCCTGGGCTCCCCAGGGTTGCCTACAGCCGGCCTGGGCTCCCCAGGGTTGCCTTCAGCCAGCCTGGGCTCCACAGGCTTGCCTACAGCCGGCCTGGGCTCCCCAGGGTTGCCCACAGACGGCCTGGGCTCCGCAGGAATTTTTCATTTTCATTCACTACAGAAACACGAAGCCCTTCACTTTCACTGGCGTCTGAGAGACGGACCAGAAATGGTGAGGGGCTGGGAGGGCCAGGTTCCCCCCGACCCTGTTGTATGTAGACGATCCCAGGTGCTGTGTATGGGTACGTCATATAGAATGATACAACACCGTGACACAGCGCAACACATGTAGTGCCAATATGGTGTATTGACTCATCATAATCAACACATCATCAAAAATGCTGAGTAAGATTGACATAATACCAACACAAACAGTATGATTCAACACACGGGGAACAAAATGGTGCTTCAGAATGCGTAATATTAATATAATCCTTAAATGACGCCAGTCAGTCTTTAGTGCAATGGTATGATCACACTACACTACGTATGGAGAACCTCTTGATGGCATTTCTCCAGTGTCATGAGTAGAAAAGTCATCGCAAAAGACCCACTGGGTTCAGCGTCCTCCCACTGATACAAACCACAAGCCAGTGGGACAGATATAGACCGTCGATCGAGCGTTCCTCTCTCTCTCTCTCTCTCTCTCTCTCTCTCTCTCTCTCCCCCCAGCAGGGCAACGCCCACACCGACACATCACTCAACACGACCCGTATCATTCCGGGACATCACTTTGTCGCAGAGCTAATAATAATAGAGTACCGGGTTGAGTCAGGTTCGCCTTTGGTTTATGGACGAAAGGTTGTGTTAGAAGGCAGGGCCTGTCGCCACCAGGCTACGGGTTGAGTCAGGTTCGCCTTTGGTTTATGGACGAAAGGTTGTGTTAGAAGGCAGGGCCTGTCGCCACCAGGCTACGGGTTGAGTCAGGTTCGCCTTTGGTTTATGGACGAAAGGTTTGCGTTAGAAGGCAGGGCCTGTCGCCACCAGGCTACGGGTTGAGTCAGGTTCGCCTTTGGTTTATGGACGAAAGGTTTTGCGTTAGAAGGCAGGGCCTGTCGCCACCAGGCCACAGGCCTCTCCCAGCCTGGCTGAGGGTCTGAGGTTGAGCGCCAGCTCCCAACCCGTTTTCCGTTGCTCAGCGGCCGATACGTTAGGATTATGGCCGGTACCCGATCCGTCCTCTGTTGTAGACTGGCCGATAAGTTAGGATGACGACTAGCCAACCAGTTTTCTGCTATGGAATGGCCTGTGACTTAAGGTGATTACCCAAAACCCGTTTTCTGTAGCAGAGTGGCCGATAGGTTAGGAGAGTTGAAGAACAGGGAAGCGATGGTTAACCATCGTCCCGTTTTCTCTTGCAGGATGACCCACAACAAGCGGTAGTTAGCTGATGATGATACGTGATATCCTTAATGACACGTACTTTGCTGTATGGTTCATGATACATAATGGGGCTACATGATGTGGCTACGTGGTGATGGATACATGATGTGGCTACGTGATATGGGAGACACGACGTGGCTACGTGATGTGGGCCTGCATGATGTAGCTACATGATGTGGCACTGGACACATGATGTGGCTACGTGGTGTGGCACTGGATACATGATGTGGCTGCGTGATGTGGGGTACATGACGTGGTGAAGTGATGTGGGCTACATTACGTGGCTACGTGATGTGGGATACTTGATGTGGCTACGTGATGTGGGATACATGATGTGGCTATGTGATGTGGGATACTTGATGTGGCTACGTGATGTGGGATACATGATGTGGCTATGTGATGTGGGATACTTGATGTGGCTACGTGATGTGGGATACATGATGTGGCTATGTGATGTGGCATTGGATACCCTGTGTGGCTACGTGATGTGGCACTGGATACATGATGTGGTTATGTCATGTGGGATACATGATGTGGCTATGTGATGTGGCACTGGCTACATGATGTGGTTATGTCATGTGGGATACATGATGTGGCTATGTCATGTGGCACTGGATACATGATGGTGCTTCGTCATGTGGGATACATGATGTGGCTATGTGATGTGGCACTGGCTACATGATGTGGTTATGTCATGTGGGATACATGATGTGGCTATGTGATGTGGCACTGGCTACATGATGTGGCTATGTGATGTGGCACTGGATACATGATGGTGCTTCGTCATGTGGGATACACATGTGGCTGTGTGATGTGGCACTGGCTACATGATGTGGCTACGTTATGTGGCACTAGATAAACGATGTGGAGAAAGGGGAGTTCCGTAGTTGATGATATGTGAGGACATGTGGTGCGACGACCAGTGTCACGTGATGTGGTTTGCGTCATGCGTGGTAAATTGTACGAAGAAAATGGGGGAAGGAAATAATTTTCCTGTTGGCTGCCAGCAAACAAAATGCAGGGAAGAAAAAACACCCAAGAAAAACATGTGGGCAAAGCAGTGACTCCCCTAACATGAACATCACCACCTGTGCCAACACACGCGCGTAGGGAACACCACAGAGGTTGAAGACGGTGGATCTAACCTTCGTCGAGATGGGAGACGAGTCGTCTGCCAAGGTCAATAATGATCATTACCTCATCTCTATTGAAATTTCCACATATTCAAGGATGAACTGTGACTGCCTGACACTGGTGTCTCCATTCAACCATTGTACTTGTAATGAGCAGTTTCAAACAGCTGAGTGGGGCTCCTCTCTATGCTATACAGTAAGAACAGTATGCAAATACGTGTGTTTGGATTACTATCTAACGCCTTCAGCATTGAAATCTCCATGCATAAAGCGTCATTGCACTTACAAAATATCCTTCTATACAAACGTTACTGACACATACAGTGCTACGTTCCCATCAACATACAGCTGCTCATGACTATATATATATATATATATATATATATATATATATATATATATATATATATATATATATATATATATATATATATATATATATACTTTGACGCTGTCTCCCGCAATAGCGAGGTAGCGCAAGGAAACAGACGAAAGAATGGCCCAACCCACCTACATACAAATGTATATACAGAAACGCCCACACACGCACATATACATACCTATATATTATAACGTATACATCATATACATACACAGACATATACATGTACATATTCATACATGCTGCGGTCATCCATTCTGCCGCCCACCCCACCACACATGAAATATATATATATATATATATATATATATATATATATATATATATATATATATATATATATATATATATATATATATATATATTTTTTTTTTTTTTTTTTTTTTTTCTTTGTCGCTGTCTCCCGCGTTTGCGAGGTAGCGCAAGGAAACAGACGAAAGAAATGGCCCAACCCACCCCCATACACATGTATATACATACGTCCACACACGCAAATATACATACCTACACAGCTTTCCATGGTTTACCCCAGACGCTTCACATGCCTTGATTCAATCCACTGACAGCACGTCAACCCCGGTATACCACATCGCTCCAATTCACTCTATTCCTTGCCCTCCTTTCACCCTCCTGCATGTTCAGGCCCCGATCACACAAAATCTTTTTCACTCCATCTTTCCACCTCCAATTTGGTCTCCCTCTTCTCCTCGTTCCCTCCACCTCCGACACATATATCCTCTTGGTCAATCTTTCCTCACTCATTCTCTCCATGTGCCCAAACCACTTCAAAACACCCTCTTCTGCTCTCTCAACCACGCTCTTTTTATTTCCACACATCTCTCTTACCCTTACGTTAATTACTCGATCAAACCACCTCACACCACACATTGTCCTCATATATATATATATATATATATATATATATATATATATATATATATATATATATATATATATATATATATATATATATATATATATATATATATATATATATATATATATATATATATATATATATATATATATATATATATATATATATATGTATATATATATATATATATATATATATATATATATATATATATATATATATATATATATATATATATATACACATATATATAAAAGAAAGAGACAGGAGGTCAAGAGAAAGGTGCAAGAGGTGAAAAAGAGGTCAAATGAGAGTTGGGGTGAGGGAGTATCATTAAATTTTAGGGAGAATAAAAGATGTTCTGGAAGGAGGTAAATAAAGTGCGTAAGACAAAGGAGCATATGGGAACTTCAGTGAAGGGCGCAAATGGGG
Organism: Panulirus ornatus; assembly: GCF_036320965.1. Taxonomy (NCBI): domain Eukaryota; kingdom Metazoa; phylum Arthropoda; class Malacostraca; order Decapoda; family Palinuridae; genus Panulirus; species Panulirus ornatus. The sequence continues at coordinate 64,597,884 of NC_092225.1, read as the reverse complement.
AGGTGATAACAAGTAGTGGTGATGTGAGAAGGAGATGGAGTGAGTATTTTGAAGGTTTCTTGAATGTGTTTGATGATAGAGTGGCAGATATAGGGTGTTTTGGTCGAGGTGGTGTGCAAAGTGAGAAGGTTAGGGAAAATGATTTGGTAAACAGAGAAGAGGTAGTAAAAGCTTTGCGGAAGATGAAAGACGGCAAGGCAGCAGGTTTGGATGGTATTGCAGTGGAATTTATTAAAAAAGGGGGTGACTGTATTGGTGACTGGTTGGTAAGGTTATTTAATGTATGTATGACTCATGGGGAGGTGCCTGAGGATTGGCGGAATGCGTGCATAGTGCCATTGTACAGAGGCAAAGGGGATAAGAGTGGGTGCTCAAATTACAGAGGTATAAGTTTGTTGAGTATTCCTGGTAAATTGTATGGGAGGGTATTGATTGAGAGGGTGAAGGCATGTACAGACCATCAGATTGGGGAAGAGCAGTGTGGTTTCAGAAGTGGTAGAGGATGTGTGGATCAGGTGTTTGCTTTGAAGAATGCATGTGAGAAATACTTAGAAAAGCAAATGGATTTGTATGTAGCATTCATGGATCTGGAGAGGGAATATGACAGAGTTGATAGAGATGCTCTGTGGAAGGTATTTAGAATATATGGTGTGGGAGGAAAGTTGTTACAAGCAGTGAAAAGTTTTTATCGACGATGTAAGGCATGTGTACGTGTAGGAAGAGAGGAAAGTGACTGGTTCTCAGTGAATGTAGGTTTGCGGCAGGGGTGTGTAATGTCTCCATGGTTGTTTAATTTGTTTATGGATGGTGTTGTTAGGGAGGTGAATGCAAGAGTTTTGGAAAGAGGGGCAAATATGAAGTCTGTTGTGGATGAGAGGGCTTGGGAAGTGAGTCAGTTGTTGTTCACTGATGATACAGCGCTGGTGGCTGATTCATGTGAGAAACTGCAGAAGCTGGTGACTGAGTTTGGTAAAGTGTGTGAAAGAAGAAAGTTAAGAGTAAATGTGAATAAGAGCAAGGTTATTAGGTACAGTAGGGTTGAGGGTCAAGTCAATTGGGAGGTAAGTTTGAATGGAGAAAAACTGGAGGAAGTAAAGTGTTTTAGATATCTGGGAGTGGATCTGGCAACGGATGGAACCATGGAAGCGGAAGTGAATCATAGGGTGGGGGAGGGAGCGAAAATCCTGGGAGCCTTGAAGAATGTGTGGAAGTCGAGAACATTATCTCGGAAAGCAAAAATAGGTATGTTTGAAGGAATAGTGGTTCCAACAATGTTGTATGGTTGCGAGGCGTGGGCTATGGATAGAGTTGTGCGCAGGTGGATGGATGTGCTGGAAATGAGATGTTTGAGGACAATGTGTGGTGTGAGGTGGTTTGATCGAGTAAGTAACGTAAGGGTAAGAGAGATGTGTGGAAATAAAAAGAGCGTGGTTGAGAGAGCAGAAGAGGGTGTTTTGAAATGGTTTGGGCACATGGAGAGAATGAGTGAGGAAAGATTGACCAAGAGGATATATGTGTCGGAGGTGGAGGGAACGAGGAGAAGTGGGAGACCAAATTGGAGGTGGAAAGATGGAGTGAAAAAGATTTTGTGTGATCGGGGCCTGAACATGCAGGAGGGTGAAAGGAGGGCAAGGAATAGAGTGAATTGGATCGATGTGGTATACCGGGGTTGACGTGCTGTCAGTGGATTGAATCAAGGCATGTGAAGCGTCTGGGGTAAACCATGGAAAGCTGTGTAGGTATGTATATTTGCGTGTGTGGACGTATGTATATACATGTGTATGGGAGTGGGTTAGGGCCATTTCTTTCGTCTGTTTCCTTGCGCTACCTCGCAAACGCGGGGGACAGCGACAAAGCAAAAAAAAAAAAGAAAAAAAAAAATATACATATATATATATATATATATATATATATATATATATATATATATATATATATATATATATATATATATATATATATATATATATATATATATATATATATCCTAGCATGAGGATCGGCATAAGTGCTCCATCACAGGGAGATGGATGTTTACACTCCACTCCATCATATGAACATGCAATTCACGCGGCTTGACATGGAGATACATATCTATCGATACACCTTTGTCCTGACCTATGCTAATACTCTGTTGATGGGGAGCGATATACACAGCCATACAGACTGGTATAACCTCCCTGGTGTACTTAGAGACACAGTTTGGTACTGTCTTGATACCACAGTCGATCTTACAGTCTACAGACAGACGAGAGGGGACAGTAGCCTAATACCGAACCCCAATAAAGTCCCTGGGTGCAGTCAATAACACTTGGGATTCACATGAAAAAAGAAAACAGTCTATATAAGAAAAAATTATGTGTAGAATTAATTTTCGCCGTTGCCTCGCTCGAGCAGGTCGCCCCAGGAACGCACTTCTGTGTCTGGGTAGCAAAACCTGTGTAGAGAGAGAGACTCATTTAAATCTGATATCAGTCAGTGTCTAGAGTTTAGACGTAAAAATAGATATTTGTCACTTCAGCGACGTGGGCTCACACACCAGCACTCTGTAAACTCTTCATCCGTCGTTGCTTTGGCGACTCTTGTTATATACTGATGATTCATTTGAAAACTGAACACACTGACGTTCAGTACACCAGATCCCTCTACAGAGCCTTATTATACCCTCTGGGTCCTCGTCATAGATCTTTTCATTCCACTGAATAATGATGATTACTGGAGCTGGAAGGTGATGCGTACAGGGGAAAAACAGAGAACAGAATGCCTGATGGTGTGTGACGAACGTTACTAGTGAGGGACTATAACAGTACATGGGGAGGACAGATAACAGCAGAGCTGTTGGTTCATGACGAGGGTTATCTGCTGGAGGACAGTAATTGTAGCCTAAATTCGTCATGTACGGAGATGGAGAGGAGGTTGTAGAGCAAGAGTTGTGTTAAGGATCTGCTCGTGATGATGGTTTACAACATACGGGGCATCAGGCGGGGCAAGGTGTGTGTGGGGGGGGGGGGGGCTGTTGAGCAGGCGGGAGGGACAGATGGCAAGCCAGGCGTCAGAGAGGTTGGGCAGGGAGCAGATAGACGCAGAGAGTAAGCAGACAGAGGGAGCAGTAGTCAGGCAGACGGGGCACTGGTAAAGCAGAAGTGGCTGTAGATAGACAGAAAAGGCAGCAGGCAGAGTAGTCAGCGGCAAGTAGACAGACGGGACAGGAGGCATGCAGAGCAGGGAGCAGACGGGGCAGAGGGCAGACGGGGCAGGGGGCAGACGGGGCAGGAGGCAGACGGGGCAGGGGGCAGACGGGGCAGGGGGCAGACGGGGCAGGGTGACAAAGAGGACATGGGGCAGACCCAGGAGGCGCCACAGTGTCGCCAGGGAACAAGCCACGTCCACACGCTAACCATCACCATATTGAGCCCAGCCTACACCCCTAGCAATCTTGATACACATTCTTACGGTACTCAAGACTGCCTATATACATCGCCTATTCAATCCACACTCCCTGTACATACATACTCTCCCTGCATTCCTCACTCTTCCAATATATCTTCTCCCTTCACTGCACAATATGTCTATATACACTCCTCACTCCACTCTTCCTATAAACACTTTCCTACCGCTCTTATCTCTGCCTATATACATTTTCCCCTCCACTTTGCACACTCTCTCTACACACACTCTTCTTGCATTCTACACACACCCCATGCCCTTTAAAACACATTATATACACACTCCATTCTCTCTCTCTCAACTCAACTCTAACAACACTTATTTACTTTGGGTATATGGGCCATCCGCGGTAGTGGCTGGATTATCCGTACTGTGGGTGGGTTATCCGCGGTGATACAGAAATTATCCATGGCAGTAGATGGGACATTCGCGGTATTAGATGTAGGAGAATCATCCTTGGTGGTAGATAGATTTTCCGGAGCATTAGTGGATGGGTTATCCACGGCAAAGGATCGATTATCCGCGGTAGTATGAAGTAGTACATGGGCTATTCGCAGTAGTAGATGGGTTATTCGAGGTAGTAGATGGGTTATTCGAGGTAGTAGATGGGACATTCGTGGTAGTAGATGGGATATTCGCAGTAGTAGATGGGTTATTCGAGGTAGTAGATGAGTTATTCGAGTTAGTGAATAGAACATTCGTGATGGTAGATTGGTTATTGGAGGTAGTAGATGGGCTATTCGAGGTAATAGATGGGACATTCGTGATAGTAGATGGGTTATTCAAGGTAGTGGAGGGGCTATTTGAGGTAGTAGATGGGACATTCGTGGTAGTAGATGGGATATTCGCAGTAGTAGATGGGTTATTCGAGGTAGTAGATGGGTTATTCGAGTTAGTAGACGGGACATTCGTGATAGTAGATGGGTTATTCGAGGTAGTAGATGGGCTATTCGAGGTAGTAGACGGGACATTCGTGATAGTAGATGGGTTATTCGAGGTAGTAGATGGGATATTCGAGGTAGTAAGTGAACTAGCTCCTCGCAGTCGTCCATGAGGGTACAGCGTGGGAGAACTGAACACATATTGTTCGTTACCCCAGTACTGGTTCCTTCCTTCAGCCCACACTCCTGCAGCACAGAACTTGGCCACGAGCCACACATCCTCGGCCTTCACTCTGTCCTTCAGGCCGCTGTAACCATCTGTCGAGGTTTCTGTTCTCCCTTACTAGTGTTCTACCATCTTACGTGTCCGTTAAGAACACATCTCATTCATTTATTACCATTCTTCTGCCATGCACATCCAAGTGAGCTTTCTTACATACTTATCCTTGCTGAGACAAGCACCATTCGCTCTCATATTCTTACTTCGTACGGCCAAGGACAGGACTACTCATGAGGCGGCAAATCTATCACGTAAACCTCCCTTAGCTAATGTCTCGAACAACTATTTAAGTTATAGTGCATCATGAATAATTCACTAATTCACTCTATCTCGTGCACGTCTTTCACCCTCCTGCATGTTCAGGCCCCGATCGCTCAAAATCTTTTTCACTCCATCCTTCCACCCACAATTGGTTTATCCGTTAACCTTTTCCTTCCACTTCTGACACATAACTATATTCTTTTTGTTAATAAGTCGTTAATGATTCTCTCCATATGTCCAAATCATTTCAGAGCACTCTCTTCAACTCTTGCATCCACAGTCTTATCACCACACTTCTTTCATACCCTTTCATTACTTGCTCGATCAAACCACCTCACACCACATATTGTCCTCAAACATTTTATGTCCAACACATCCATCCTTCATGCACTCTCATCTATAGCCCATGCCTCGCAGCCATGCAACATCTTTGGGACTATTGACCCTTAAAACATACAAATTTTCGCCTTCCCGGATAACGACACTTTTTTCCACACTTCCCTCAGCGCTCCAAGAATCTTCACCTCGTCACCCAATCTATGACACTTCCTTTTCCATGGTGGCATTCGCTACCGTGTCCATTCCCAGGTATGCGTTTTTTCCAGGTATCTGAAACACATTACGTTTCCTAAATTTTCTCTATTCAAACTCACACCCCACCTAACCTGTCCTCTACCCGACTAAACATGATAACCTTGTTTTATTGATATTTTCTCTCAACTTCCTCCTTTCACTCACTCTCCCCAACTCAGCCACCAACTGCATTTTCTCACTCGAATCTGCCAGCAGCACTGTGTCATCAGCAAACAACAATTGATTCACTGCCGACAACTCCCTCAATCCCACAGACCAGCCCCTGTCTCCAAAATCCTTACATCTACCTCCCTCACCACCCCATCCATAAACAAGTTAAACATCCATGGTGACAGCACACTCCCTGCTGCAGACCAACCTTCACTTGGAACCACTCACTCTCCTCTCTTCCCTATCGTACACACGCCTTACACTCTTGATAGAAACTTCTCTGCTTCTAGCAGCTTTCCTCCCATACCATATATCAATATAACCTCCCAGAAGGCATCTATATTAACCCTACCATATACTTTCTGTAGATCATTAAATGACACATACAGATCTTTTTCTTTCACTAAGTATATTTCACACAAATTCTTCATAACAAACCCCTGATCCTCAAATCCTTTACCGCTTCTGAAACTACAATATTCCTCTCTAGTCTGATCCTTTGTACATGCCTTCCCGTTCTCAATCACCATTCTCATACAGCTTACTAGGTACACTAAACATACCTTATACCTCTGTAGTTCTAACATTCACCTTTGTCCTCCTTGCTTTTATACAGTAGCTCTTTATATACATTCTGCCAATCCTCACACACCATACCATGATCGACACATACACTAAGAATCCTAACCACTCAACAACACAGTCAATCTCTTTCTCTGGAAATTCATCTACAATACCATCCACTCAAGCTGCTTTGCCACAGTCATCTTACGTAAGGTTATCACATATCAGGTCATTACTGGAGCATATCATGTTATTACTAGAGTACATATCAGGTCATTACTGGAGTACATATTAGGTCATCAATGGAGTATATCATGTTATTACTAGAGTACATATCAGGTCATTACTGGAGCATATCATGTTATTACTGGAGTACATATTAGGTCATTATTGGAGCACATATCAGGTCATTACTGGAACACACATCAGGTCATTACTGGAGAAACACAAGTCAGAACTGAAACACACAAAAGGCCAAGTAATGAGCATATAGCAGGTCAAGATTGGAGCAACACAACAGATCAGAACTGAAGGAAACAACAGGTCAAGACTTGAACAACACAACAGATCAGAACTGAAGGAAACAACAGGTCAAGACTTGAACAACAAAACACCTAAGCACTCAAACACACAACAGGTCGGACTGAACAACAAGTCAAGACTGGAGCACAGGAGAGGCAGAAACCTGTCGTGTGTTCCAATCTCGATATTATGTGTGCTCCAGTCTCGACCTCTCCTGTGCTCCAGTCTTCACCAGTTTCTGTGCCACACGTCACCATTCTCTGCCATTTTCTCTCCCATTTTACCCTGAGACGTCTCGTTGTGTCTCTAGACCTCCAGCTTCATCTTTGAATGGTCCCAGATACCTCTCTCTCTCTCTCTCTCTCTCTCTCTCTCTCTCTCTCTCTCTCTCTCTCTCTCTCTCTCTCTCTCTCTCTCTCTCTCTCTTTTACCCACCGTAGCTCTTCAAACCTTCATACCCAGACCCCACCCTAATTCCACCTTTCGGGTGGTCCTCCCTCCACGCCTGGGTTGGCCGACGTGACCACCTGTGGTGATAGCCGGCCCCTCTCATCCCAGATGGGAAACCTTTTCTCTCTTTTTCTTTTTTTAACTCTTGTTCCTAACTTCTAGAAGGGTCAGTTCTGTTCCTCTTAAGATGTTTGTTTTTACTCTCTCTCTCTCTCTCTCTCTCTCTCTCTCTCTCTCTCTCTCTCTCTCTCTCTCTCTCTCTCTCTCTCTCTCTCTCTCTCTCTCCTGGTTAAGGGCCTATCCCTGGGCGCCCCTGAGAAGACCAGGGTCCCAAATATTACCCAGCCGTACCCCTGTCAGGGCCACAACCACCCACTCCCATGTTTGCATCAGAAATAAAGTTAACCCACACTACACTCCTGTCTTAACATATATATATATATATATATATATATATATATATATATATATATATATATATATATATATATATATATATATATATATATATATATATATATATATATATATATATATATATATATATATATATATATCTCATTTTAGCAGAAGAGGGTGTTTTGAAATGGTTTGGTCACATGGAGAGAATGAGTGAGGAAAGATTGAC
>NC_092225.1:64550107-64585107 GCF_036320965.1 Panulirus ornatus | reverse complement strand
CCAAACGTGCCGGCCAGGGTGTCCAGTCTCACTACAATTAGCCCCAGGGGGATCCCGACCTAAGAACTCTAGTGTGGGATCCTCTTACAGCCATTCGTGATCACCGTATTTATAAATCAGAAGATTGTACGCTTCTATGAGATTTCTTTTTCTACACTTGAATTTCTAAGGTTCTACTGTGATTCTTGGGTTTAGGGTTTATATATATATATATATATATATATATATATATATATATATATAAATATATATATATATATATATATATATATATATATATATATATATATATATATATATATATATATATATATATATATATATCCTAATAACCTTGCTCTTATTCACATTTACTCTTAACTTTCTTCTTCCACACACTTTACCAAACTCCGTCACCAGCTTCTGCAGTTTCTCACATGAATCCGCCACCAGCGCTGTATCATCAGCGAACAACAACTGACTCACTTCCCAAGCTCTCTCATCCCCAACAGACTTCATACTTGCCCCTCTTTCCAAGACTCTTGCATTTACCTCCCTAACAACCCCATCCATAAACAAATTAAACAACCATGGAGACATCACACACCCCTGCCGCAAACCTACATTCACTGAGAACCAATCACTTTCCTCTCTTCCTACACGTACACATGCCTTACATCCTCGATAAAAACTTTTCACTGCTTCTAACAACTTGCCTCCCACACCATATATTCTTAACACCTTCCACAGAGCATCTCTATCAACTCTATCATATGCCTTCTCCAGATCCATAAATGCTACATACAAATCCATTTGCTTTTCTAAGTATTTCTCACATACATGTGAATAAGAGCAAGGTTATTAGGTACAGTAGGGTTGAGGGTCAAGTCAATTGGGTGGTGAGTTTGAATGGTGAAAAACTGGAGGAAGTGAAGTGTTTTAGATATCTGGGAGTGGATCTGTCAGCGGATGGAACCATGGAAGCGGAAGTGGATCATAGGGTGGGGGAGGGGGCGAAAATTTTGGGAGCCTTGAAAAATGTGTGGAAGTCGAGAACATTATCCCGGAAAGCAAAAATGGGTATGTTTGAAGGAATAGTAGTTCCAACAATGTTGTATGGTTGCGAGGCGTGGGCTATGGATAGAGTTGTGCGCAGGAGGATGGATGTGCTGGAAATGAGATGTTTGAGGACAATGTGTGGTGTGAGGTGGTTTGATCGAGTAAGTAACGTAAGGGTAAGAGAGATGTGTGGAAATAAAAAGAGCGTGGTTGAGAGAGCAGAAGAGGGTGTTTTGAAATGGTTTGGGCACATGGAGAGAATGAGTGAGGAAAGATTGACCAAGAGGATATATGTGTCGGAGGTGGAGGGAACGAGGAGAAGAGGGAGACCAAATTGGAGGTGGAAAGATGGAGTGAAAAGGATTTTGTGTGATCGGGGCCTGAACATGCAGGAGGGTGAAAGGAGGGCAAGGAATAGAGTGAATTGGAGCGATGTGGTATACAGGGGTTGACGTGCTGTCAGTGGATTGAATCAAGGCATGTGAAGCGTCCGGGGTAAACCATGGAAAGCTGTGTAGGTATGTATATTTCCGTGAGTGGACGTGTGTATGTACATGTGTATGGGGGGGGTTGGGCCATTTCTTTCGTCTGTTTCCTTGCGCTACCTCGCAAACGCGGGAGACAGCGACAAAGTATAAAAAAAAAAAAAAAAAAATATATATATATATATATATATATATATATATATATATACACGTCCACACACGCACATATATACACATGTACATGATTCATACTTGCTACTTTTATTCATTCCCATCGCCACCCCGCCATACATGAAATAACAACCCCCTCCCCCCATCATGTGCGTGAGGTAGCGTTAGGAAAAGACAACAAAGGCCACATTCCTTCACACTCAGTCTCTAGCTGTCATGTATAATGCACCGAAACCACAGCTCCCTTTCCACATCCAGACCCCACAGAACTTTCCATGGTGTACCCCAGACGCTTCACATGCGTCAATCCAACGACAGCACATCGACCCCGGTATACCACATCATTCCAATTCACTCTATTCCTTGCATGCCTTTCATACTCCTGCATGTTCAGGCCCCAATCGCTCAAAATCTTTTTCACTCCATCTTTCCACCTCCAATTTGGTCTCTCCACTTCTCCTTCTTCCCTCTACCCCTGGCACATACATCCTCTTTGTCAATCTTTCCTCACTCATTCTCTCCATGTGACCAAACCATTTCAATACACCCTCCCCTGCTCTCTCAACCACACTCTTTTTATTACCACACATCTCTCTTACCCTTTCACTGCTTACTCGATCAAACACCTCACACCACATATTGTCCTCAAACATCTCATTTCCAACACACCTACCCTCCTCTACACAGCCCTATCCACAGCCCACGCCTCGCAACCTTATAACATTGTTGGAACCACTATGCCTTCAAATATACCCATTTGCTTTCCACACATTCTTCAATGCTCCTAGAACTTTCGCCCCCTCCACCACTTGTGACTCACTTCCGTTTCCATGGTTCCATCCGCTGCCAAATCCACTCCCAAATATCTAAAACACTTCACTTCCTCCAGTTTTTTTCCATGTAAACTTACCTCCCAATTGACTTGTCCCTCAACCCTACTGAAACTAATAACCTTGCTCTTATTCACATTTACTCTCAGCTTTCTTCTTCCACACATTTACCAAAATTCAGTCACCAGCTTCTGCAGTTTCTCACCCTGATCAGCCACCAGCGCTGTATCATCAGCGAACAACAACTGACTCACTTCCCAAGCTCTCTCATCCACAACAGACTGCATACTTGCCCCTCTTTCCAAAACTCTTGCATTCACCTCCCTAACAACCCCATCCATAAACAAATCAAACAACTATGGAGACATCACGCACCCCTGCCGCAAACCGACATTCACTGAGAACCAATCACTTTCCTCTCTTCCCACTCGCAGACATACCTTACATCCTCGATAAAAACTTTCCACTGCTTCTAGCAACTTGCCTCCCACACCGTATACTCTTAATACCTTCCACAGAGCATTTCTATCAACTCTATTGCATGCCTTCTCCAGATTCATAAATGCTACATACAAATCCATTTGCTTTTCTAAGTATTTCTCACATACATTCTTCAAAGCAAGCACCTAGTCCACACATCCTCTACCACTTCTGCAACCACACTGCTCTTCCCCAATCTGATGCTCTGTCGATGCCTTCACCCTCTCAATCAATACCCTCCCATATAATTACCCAGGAATACTCAACTAACTTATACCTCTGTAATTTGAGCACTCACCTTTATCCCCTTTGCCCTTGTGCAATGGCACTATGCAAGCATTCCGCCAATCCTCAGGCACCTCACCATGAGTCATACATATACTGAGTATTTTATCAATCAGTCAACATTACAGTCACTAATAATATATGTATAAATATATATATTTATATATATCTATATATATATATATATATATATATATATATATATATATATATATATATATATATATATATATATATATATATATATATATATATATATATATATATATATATATATATATATATATATATATATATATACATATATATATATATATATATATATATATATATATATATATATATATATATATATATATATATATATATATATATATATATATATATATATATATATATGTATACATATATCATGAGTGACATATACATATCTTAACGCTACCTTGCTAATGCGGGAAATGGCGAATAGTGTGAAAAAAAGAAAAAGAAATATATATATATATATATATATATATATATATATATATATATATATATATATATATATATATATATATATAAATAAGAGCAAGGTTATTAGGTACAGTAGGGGTGAGGGTCAAGTCAATTGGGAGGTGAGTTTGAATGGAGAAAAACTGGAGGAAGTGAAGTGTTTTAGATATATGGGAGTGGATCTGTCAGCGGATGGAACCATGGAAGCGGAAGTGGATCATAGGGTGGGGGAGGGGGCGAAAATTTTGGGAGCCTTGAAAAATGTGTGGAAGTCGAGAACATTATCTCGGAAAGCAAAAATGGGTATGTTTGAGGGAATAGTGGTTCCAACAATGTTGTATGGTTGCGAGGCGTGGGCTATGGATAGAGATGTGCGCAGGAGGATGGATGTGCTGGAAATGAGATGTTTGAGGACAATGTGTGGTGTGAGGTGGTTTGATCGAGTAAGTAACGTAAGGGTAAGAGAGATGTGTGGAAATAAAAAGAGCGTGGTTGAGAGAGCAGAAGAGGGTGTTTTGAAATGGTTTGGGCACATGGAGAGAATGAGTGAGGAGAGATTGACCAAGAGGATATATGTGTCGGAGGTGGAGGGAACGAGGAGAAGAGGGAGACCAAATTGGAGGTGGAAAGATGGAGTGAAAAAGATTTTGTGTGATCGGGGCCTGAACATGCAGGAGGGTGAAAGGAGGGCAAGGAATAGAGTGAATTGGAGCGATGTGGTATACAGGGGTTGACGTGCTGTCGGTGGATTGAAGCAGGGCATGTGAAGCGTCTGGGGTAAACCATGGAAAGCTGTGTAGGTATGTATATTTGCGTGTGTGGATGTGTGTATGTACATGTGTATGGGGGGGGGGGGGCATTTCTTTCGTCTGTTTCCCTGCGCTACCTCGCAAACGCGGGAGACAGCGACATAGTATAAAAAAAAAAAAAAAAAAAAAAAATATATATATATATATATATATATATACATATATATATATATATATATATATATATATATATATATATATATATATATATATATATATATATATATATATATATATATATATATATATGTATACATATATCATGAGTGACATATACATATCTTAACGCTACCTTGCTAATGCGGGAAATGGCGAATAGTGTGAAAAAAAGAAAAAGAAATATATATATATATATATATGTATATATATATATATATATATATATATATATATATATATATATATATATATATATATATATATATATATATATATATATATATATATATTATCGCTGGTGATAGGGGAGAAAGAATTTTCCCACGTGTTCCCTGTGTATCGTAGGTGATGAAAATGGGTGGGAGCGAAGGGCTGGAAATCCTCCCCTCCAGGTCTTACCTTCCTTGAAGAAGGAACAGAGAAAGAGGCCAAGTAAGGATTTTCCCCTGTAAGGTTCACTGCACTGTTCTTGATGCTACCTCGCTTTCGCAGGGAACGGCAAATATATATGAGAAAAAAAACATGCAGCATTAATGGGTTGGCTCTGACTAGTGCTTCAATTACCCGTGCCGTCTGAGCTCACATTAAAAAGAACATATTTTCATGTATGTGTCTACGAGACACGAACGTACGACTTTTGAGAGCAGTCTTCGATCAGTCTTGGGGCGCCTTGAAGTGATGGAAATTGATTTGTTATCGCAGGCGCTACAATGATCAGAACACATCTGACACACCTTCTCATACCTCCATAATGCATCTACCAGAATCATTCAAATTCATGGGAAGGTCTTGAGAAGGGTGAAATGGGAGGTGTGGTCACTTTGGATCATACACCTCCGCCACCGCTGGAGGGAGGAGATGGTGGTGATCTGACCGAGGTCTTGGTGCCGGAGGGACGTCGTGGCCTGATCCTCTTGGGCCACATGAGCACCCGAGGGCCTGCTAAAGGTCGCCCGTGATGATGAGACCTTCTCTTACCTAAGGTGGTCTCTACAATATAGACGTGGAGGGAGTTACGCATCGAGACATTAGCTCAAGTATATGGCAATGATGATCTTTGTACGCAGACATGAGACATGTGATATGTGACACGAATCTCAAATGTAAACGTATGAACGTTACTACGTAGACCTGAGGCTGAAATGTACACCTGATTTTGTTATGATTTCTTTTTCTTGCTCATATTCGCGCAAGTGGAACTTTCCTAATGTGATAGTCGAGTTCCTTACTGTTCTGAAGTGATAAATTTTATAGTTCTTTATCTTTTATATATATATATATATATATATATATATATATATATATATATATATATATATATATATATATATATATATATATATATATATATATATATATATACATATATTCTTTTTTTCTTTTATACTATTCGCCATCTCCCGCATAAGCGAGGTTGCGTTAAGAACAGAGGACTGGACCTTTGAGGGAATATCCTCACCTGGTCCCCTTCTCTGTCCCTTCTTTTGGAAAAATTAAAAAAAAAAAACCGAGAGGGGAGGATTTCCAGCCACCCGCTCCCTTCCCTTTTAGTCGCCTTCTACGACACGCAGGGAATACGTGGGAAGTATTCTTTCTCCCCTATCCCCAGGGATATATATATATATATATATATATATATATATATATATATATATATATATATATATATATATATATATATATATATATATATATATATATATATATATATATATATATATATATATATATATATATATAACCGAAAAGAATTACTACCACTGTTTGCAAGAAAAATCATTGCGTGACCTGTGCATCGTCTCCAGCTTTTGGGAAGCAGATTTTGGGAAGATCATTATGTGTTGTGTCCAGGAAGACTGGAGGGCGGCTGTGCCCAACATGGTTAGGTTATCGTAAGGTTGACTTGAGACGTTTTGTACCTGAAAACCAACGAACGAGTAATATTCAAAAAGAGACGTAGGCAGGAATTATGTTTGGGTACTTCTTTTTTTCTTAATTCTACATGGGAAAGTTAAACGAACAGTGGAGTGACGAGGTGGAAAGATAACGATTTTAAAGTGCACAGAGTGAAATCATCGGCGTAAGAGTGGATATGCTTCTACGTAAGAGTGAATAGGGTTCCCACGTACGAGTCACCAGGGTTTGGAGGATCAAGAAAGATCAGTTAAGAAGAGAGGAAAAAAAATGAGGGTACTTGATAGGACAGCACCCTGAGGGACGCCACTGCTGAAAGGGTAAAAAAAATAGAGCTATTGCTTCATCATTTTATCGTTAATGAACGTTTATAATCGTAATCCGTTGGCGTAAATGAACACTGATAAACAAAGGAAAGTCGAAAGCCACGGGAAAGAGTCGAAAGCCACGGGAAGGCAGTCTAGTGAGCCGACGTCTGATGCCCCATTCCAAGAAATGCTTAATATAGAGAAGTCGGGGTTCATGACACGAGTATCAACAGGAGAGGAGGACCAGAGGTGAATGACACAGGAGAGAGGTCATCAGTAGACACGGCAACGTGAAAGCCATATTGGTAGTATAAACGTAAGCGAAGTACGAGTTTACGGTAAAGAAGAGTTGAGGAGAGTTTTGATAAACTCTGGGGAGAGGAGACGTGAGAGGGCTAGGACGATAGCTACACTGGTGAGACGGGTGGGGATGAGCGTCCTTCTTTGAAAGAGTTCAGTTCTTCAATGTGACGAACGTACACTCCGCCTCGTCTCCCATGTGACGACCGTAACCTCCACCATATCATCCTTCTAACGACCGTGACTCCTATCACCTCCTCGGTGTGACGACAGTAACATCCATCATATCCTTTATGTAACAGATGTAACACATCACATCGTATGCCTGAAACCCATAACATCCATCGCAATAACTGTGTGACAACTGTAATGTCCATCACTTCCAATATGTGACAATTATGGATACCCATAACACTCACCGCAGCCTGTATGTGACAACCGTAACGCCCATCACACCCTCCATGTGACAACCGTAACACCCATCACATCCTTGTGTGACGCCCTAAAACCCATAACCCAACTAGACACCTACCATAACACTCTTTACTTCCATGTGTTGATCGTAACAGCCGTCACATCGTATATGTAACAACCATAACACCCGGCTTTCTATACACTAGCCTGTAACAGTTACTAATTTTTCTGTGTAACGAGATCGAAATAACTTTCATCTCCAGGGTAACGCCTAAGTACCCCCGTCACAAACCCCCGTGTGACGCGTGACGAGTGCAATTGATGAAGACGATTGAGTCCTCTTCCTCTACTTCATCCATCATCAACCCTTGTAGCCTACATCTACTGTATACATACATCCCCTACAGCTGTAGTGGTATAGCCTACATAATTTTGCAACACGAATTCCTACAACCGTTGTGATGTAATCTACATATTTTTCTCATAAATTACTAAGAACATTTAGTTAAAGGCTTAGATCAAATTCCTCAGATATAAACTTTCTTTGTCTCTCTCTTCACAAAATTGCCGGATCAGACACGTAAAGATTTATTTTCTAAATGCAGTGGGGTATATTGACGTTTCTATGAATTGTCTTTGTGTTCATCCTCACAATATTCTGTGCTCAGTGTTTCCATGTAACCCATTATTACGTTAGATTCATGTGTATAACAACACAGTTCTGATGTACACCAAAAACAGAAACTCCTAAAGTACTCTACATAAGAACGCGATCTTTGAAAAATCGTTTCATTACGAAAGAAAAGCCAATTATCGACACTTTTCATATTTCTTTGATAACCAGTTGCGCTCGGCAAAAACTGAGTCAGAAATCAATGACAAGAAAAAAATTCGTTTATGGATTTTTTTTCTTTCCCAAAATGTCTAAGTACAAGGGAATGCGGGTTATCTAAACCCCATACATGTATTACAAGCAAATATATGACAACTGCAAGTCAGACGTAGGATTACAATTCCATTACTTTACAGACGTAGATCTCTCGAGACAGACCTGAGGGTTCTAGAATTACATTTCGTATCAATAAAGTTGAAAATCTCGTCTGAAATAAGTCATTAAAATCCAAAAGGTACGATAAAGAGTTTCGCGACTTGTGTCATTTACTTTTGTTGGCTCACACACGAAAAAGAGAGCCAGAGGACTAAGTCAGAAAAGTTATGATACTTGTAAGTATTTGTAAGATAGTTTCAGATAAAGATGTTATCCTCATCACTCCATAGATTCAGTATGATGAGAAAAACCAAGACGAAACATCAATATCTAAATTAGACTTAGAGATGACTGACTATGAGCCAGTGATGTTCGCAGGGTGTGTACCGAAACCCCAGTTGATAACGTACATCTCGTGTACTACCATCTGCTCGTACTGTTGGCCCTTGCTGTAAACACCCCTCTTGAAACCCTTCATTTCGATAATGGCTTCCCCGTCGCACCAAACTTCCCGAGTGAAAGTCTTGCCCCATTAAGATAAATGGTTCACTTGACCTGTAAGGAAAGGAGAAGAAAATTCCATTGTGGTCAGGCGATTATCTGACACACTCAAGGGCACCGGGACAACCAGACCCACAGGGGAACAGCCTGCACCGTCAGGAGCTCACACCTCACACCTGGCATCTGCTGGTGGGTTGACCATACCCTCTGGTGACGCTGAGTGCTGATAGGAGACTCCACTCCTCCTGGGTCCTACACATTCCCTGAGTCATACACACTCCCTAGGTCATACACATTCCCTGAGTCATACACACTCCCTAGGTCATACACATTCCCTGAGTCATACACATCTCCCTAGGTCATACACATTCCCTGGGTCATACACACTCCCTGGGTCATATATACTTTCTCGGTCATACACATTTCGTGCCATGCATACATCCTGGATCATACACACTTTCTGGGTCAGACGTACTCCCTAGGTCAGACACACTGCTCAAGGGACACATACTTCTTAAGATCTGTTCCTCCTGGAGTTGACCAAAGAAAGGCAGTCATACTCTTGAGACGAATCTGTTTGTGTATTTAAGTTCAAAGGCTGTAAAACGCGGTAGAACGCCCGCAAACACGCACAAGAACGCCCTCCATCACGCAGCAGAACGCCCATACCTCTAAGGGTGCTTAAAGCTGCCGGGACTATAAAACCTATGGGCCCATAGTATCTAGGACACACACACACACACACACACACACACACACACACACACACGAGTGTGACACTCCCCCTCCGTACAGTGCAGATAGGTAATTACACACATCTGTTGGGACGGACACAGCTGCTGCGAAGACCTTATCGTGGGCATAGAAAGGGCTTCGTTCGTGCCTGACTCACAATCTATTTCTCTGTTGCCTCACACGGAACACTGCTAGACAGAGGTCGCGTTAATGGCCCGAGATAAGACAGATAAGACAGATAAGATAAACCAAATAAGATATTCTTTAAAAAATGCTGTTTAACAGATCGAACGGACAAACCAATATACCACACAGGAGACTTCTATATGAATTAAGATCACCTGGAAGAGGGAACGAACTATAATACTTGATCGCCGTTTCCCGCGTTAGCGAGGTAGCGCCAGGAAACAGACGAAGAAAAACCCATCCACTCACATACACACATATATACATACACGCACATACAAGTACAAATACATATACATGAATATGTATATACATACACATGCACATAAACATACATATACATGTATACACATGTACATATCGATATTTTCTTGCCTTCATCCATCTTCGGTGCCACCCTGCCCCACAAGAAACAGCAGTGTCACCCCCTGTTCTAAGTCTTCTGTCTCATTCTTGTATTTCCCCTGACGGTGTGATCATTACTCGAAAGTGCACTTGGGAACTTATCGTGTTTCATTTTCCTCGTGGTTATCAGCAAGTATATACTAGATTACGAGCACCACTGGGAACTATTGCAATATATATATATATATATATATATATATATATATATATATATATATATATATATATATATATATATATATATATATATATATATTTTTTTTTTTTCTTTTTTTTTTTTTTCAAAGGAAGGAACAGAGAAGGGGGCTGGATGAGGATGTTTCCTCAAAGGCCCAGTCCTCTGTTCTTAACGCTACCTCGCTATTGCGGGAAATGGCGAATAGTATGAATAATAAAAAAAAACATATATATATATATATATATATATATATATATATATATATATATATATATATATATATATATATATATATATCACATAGCCCTCCAACAGCCAGGGTTCGAACCTAGGACCTTATGCGGACTGGGCCGTGATCGCCCGTAATAGGGAAATGACTATTCGATTGCAAGTAACCAAATACCCTTCGTCTCACATACATGAGCAACGGGGTCTAAACTGCTCAAATACCATCAGGCTCACATTACCAGCAAATAGCATTTTACAGAACCGACGGTGCACACCTTCTAATATGTTCAATTCCATGCCGGCTTGCTTCAAAAATGCATTGGTTTTTTTTTTTATCTTTCATTCTTTTTTTCTTATGCCTTTTTTTTTTTTTGCCGAAGGGTGTAAACGGTGGAGATAGATTTCTA
Organism: Panulirus ornatus; assembly: GCF_036320965.1. Taxonomy (NCBI): domain Eukaryota; kingdom Metazoa; phylum Arthropoda; class Malacostraca; order Decapoda; family Palinuridae; genus Panulirus; species Panulirus ornatus. Next base: position 64,573,794 of record NC_092225.1, on the reverse strand, counting down.
ACTATTCTATCCTTGCCTCATCCACTTATGATAGAAATAGGAATAGATACTGTTGAAAACAGACAACCTAGACGTAGGCTAAAGGGTTTTCTGTTGTCTGACTTTCCCATGTACTCCCATGTATTCAGACAGCAGCAAATCACCAAGATGCGGTACACAACCCACTTTTTCATGAAAAATACGAAGCGTGAGTGTAGGCAACAAAGACAGATATCACAAACACATGAAAAACTTTACGAAAATGAATGTTCAGAATCCGGGTTTTCACGCGTATAGCGAAGGAGGAAGTTGTCTGTGGATTACGCCATACCACACTCGTAAAAAAGGAAGAAAGGCTCATAAAAAAGTAGCAAAGTGTCCCACAAAAGAGAAATATTACTTCGCTAATCCTATAAAACAGAACATAAAAAGGAGATAGCGACTGTTGACACAAAAGCTTCCATTAAGGCGACTGTACATAACTTTGGGACAACCTGGATCCCAAATTGTTACATCCCATCCTTAACGGTATATCTCTTATAGACAAAGCCAAGATAACATGATCATAATCTGCTCATGGTAAAGATAAATCAGTACTTTAGTAGAGATAATTACAAGGGATTCCCTTACCTTTATGTAGGAGAATACATGAAAAGAATATGGCTTTACTCATTATAATTTCCATCTCCACAGTGTTGCCCAACCGGGGTCTATAATGTCATGTTATGATTCAAGTGATAAGGGAACACAGTGAAACAACGACATATCAAAACACAACGTGACGAGAGAGAGAGAGAGAGAGAGAGAGAGAGAGAGAGAGAGAGAGAGAGAGAGAGAGAGAGAGAGAGAGAGAGAGAGAGAGAGAGAGAGAGAGAGAGAGAGAGAGAGAGAGAGAGATTTACACAGATGCACGAGAGCACACAGACCTAAGGTCCAAGCGAGGTGGTATTGCCTAAACCCAACTGAAAAAGATGCGGTCCTCTTAAAAGCCGTACAAGAAAAGGCTGCCAAAGTCTCGCTCCCCCACTCTCCACTTCCTCCGACAACACACCAGGCGGAAAACGGGTAAAAAGAATACCTTGCAGAACTAATATGCCTGAAGGAAATTTTCATTCGAAAGTCAGAAGGTAGAATGAACGTAGATATGTTATGCATCCCATCACCAAAGACATGCCTCCCTTAACTTTCTGTTTTGTAGACAATAGTAAGGGTCAACTTTGAGCCCAAGCCTCGCGACTTATCATGTCTATATTACTCCTGATGTGGAAGGATGACAAGGTAATTCTTTTCTGGTTCACTTCAAGCAGGCGATGCGGGTTGATCAGTGATAGCATGGCCAGAGCGAGATCTGTGGTTGAGAAGATAGAACAATATACCTCTACGTTATGATGACTAATTATCAAACGTAGGAATGGGACAGTTGATGATCAAACCTATAGTTGAACATATTAATAATCATTGCTCTGAAGAATATGTTCTGGCAGCTTATTTCACACGTCAATGATATCGATGGTAAAGAAATATCTCGTGCAATCCAGATTAACTCGAACTCGGAGTATTAGTCCATTTTCTCTCGTTGGTAGAACTGGCTCGATCGTAAAGAAACTTTCGATATCGACGTCACTGAATCTTTTAAGGATTATAAGATATTTCATTAACTTGTCTCAGAGTCAGATTTTGCTTAGAAAAAACAAATTCAGCTCTCGCATCTGCCCTCAAATGGTTTGTTACGTAAGTATGGAAACAATTCAATTGCTCTTTGGTGCACTAGTTCCAGTTTAAGAGTATCCTAACTTAGATGGGGAAACCAAAACTGCACCTCATATTCGAGATGTGGTCTAACTAGACTCTGGAATAGCGGCAATATCACATCCTAGCTTTTTCATGTAAAGTATCTTTATATAAATCCTAACATTCTACTTAATGTTCTTGGAAGCTTCGTTACAAAGCTGGGAGAAATTGAAGTTGTTGGAAACAAAATTCAAATCTGTGCCTTCTAAGAATCATGTTATGCATTATTGATCAAAGTGTGTTATTCAAATTAAGCTACGATTCTGTCTCCAATAATCGCCTCCAGAAGTTTACGTGTAACTGATATGAGACTAATAGGACAGGAATTGCCTGGCATTTTACGGCTTCTCTTTGTGAATACAGGAGTTACGTCTGCCAGTCTCCAGTCCTGTTGTACTATTGCTTCCTGGAGGATTTATTGAAAATGTAGGTCAACGGTTTGGTAAATACATGTTTGAGGTGGCTGAGAGCAATGAGGAACAGGACTTCAGCTTATCTGTGTCAGTACCTTTGTATCTGGGACAGGTAAATTCCGGTGTCGTGTGTGTGTAAGCTATCTATCACAGTCTCAGAATTCGTGTCGCTGCTTTCTACAGTAAAAATGGACCTGAAAACTTGCTCAAAGTTGTTGCTAAGCTTTTATCATCCACAATACTTTCCTCTCCCACCCCTTATGTTTCTTACTAATATATCTACCTAATATTTTAGGTTCTTTATTTCCATCTCTTGCAATACTCACTTCATATTCTTTCGTGGCATGTTTGATTAGTCTTTTTACCTCTCTCCTAATTGTACTATACTGTGTTAAAAGATCTTATGATGTCTGGGGAGTACCTGTTGCTGACTTTATTGTTTCAGTTGTGCATAGGAACAGATGTATTTTGTTTGTGCATAATTCGACGCTTAAAACGTATCCACAATTCATCTGATCATGAATCAATAAGGCTGAGAATACTTAAGGCTTCGCGCAGCCCATTAGAATCCGACACTTTAAAGTTAGGGGTAAAACTGCTGATTTTAGTGGAGTCGATTTTGAGGTTTACATTGAACCAAACCATGATATGGTTACATATACCTAGCTGTTCACCAGTACGGATATTAGTTGCTACGAACTGATACACAGGAACTGAATAAGCATATCAGCTTCCCTCGTCGGTTCAATGACGGTTTGAAAGAGAGCATTGTCTTCGACAAAGTTGATAAGTCTGGTAGATTCACTTCCTACACCAGAAATAGTTCGCCAGATGATTTCTGAGAGATACAGTTTCCTCTGAATGGTCGAATCTTTATATTTTATTGACCATTGTAAGCTCTCGTACATGACAATGTCATTATCTGCTGGCTGACTAGGGCGTCCATATACGACGTTTATGTAAAGTTTGGAAACTTGTGTACTACTTTGAGTACACAAGTGTTTTTGTGCTGATGAGAACACGTGTTCAACAGCCGCATGTGTTGTAGTCTGAATTTCAATGAGGTTTAGGTATGATAATGCATACATTACAGTTCCGTCTCCTTGACCTTCTCTGTCCCCTACGAACAATTCACAGTCTGGCAAACTGGACCAGCTAAACAAACATTGTTTTTCGTGTTTAGAAATAATTCAGTTAATCAAACGATATCATCGTGTTCAGCGTGTACCAGACGATGCAATTCAGCTATTTTGTATCGGATTTTATCTCTTTGTGTTAGCTAAAACAGCACGGGTAGTTGAGACCCTAATCAAGGCCATCCCATGACAGCTAGAGACTGAGTGTGAACGAATGTGACCTTTGTTGTCTTTTCCTAGCGCTACCTCGCGGGCATGTGGAGGGAGGGGGGTTGTTATTTCATGTGTGGCGGGGTGGCGACGGGAATGAGTAAAGGCACACAGTATAAATTATGTACATGTGTATATATGTATATGTCTGTGTATGTATATATATGTATATGTCTGTGTATGTATATATATGTATACGTTGAAATGTATAGGTATGAATATGTGCGTGCGTGGACGTGTATGTATATACATGTGTATGTGGGTGGGTAGGGCCATTCTTTCGTCTGTTTCCTTGCGCTACCTCGCTAACGCTGGAGACAGCGACAGAGTATAATGAACATAGATAAATATATACCCTAGCCTGAGCCAGGTGCTCATTTAATCAACCAACCCCTTAGGGGTAGATGAACAGCTGGATTGACTGTGGACCGACTGCAACAACCAAGATTCGAACCTATGCCCCCGACCCTGAATGCGTCACGGTCAGGAACGCTAACCGCTACACCACGGGAGTGCACCTTGCATCTAGGTAAAAGACATATCATTTCCTCGTGGGATTTCCATAGACCGACGCATGACGTGGTGACCGACCAGCCCTGGACCCGAGCTCCCGACACACTCCTCCTCCTCCTCCTCCCTCATCACCTCGGTCTGGTGTTGTGGGGGACGAGACTCTATTTCACCTCGCTCGCATGATACGTAATATGACCTGACCTCGCCTCGCCCACGGCTGCCATATGGTCGTTCGAATACCCGACCGATAGTGAACAACAGGGAGGTCATCACAGCTGACGAATCTTAACCACTCCCAGGTATACACAGCACGACGCTGACCCTTCATCAAGAGGGATACATAATAATCACCTACACTGAGGACACTTGTCTTCACCAGTTCATCAATGAACCGACCAGAGGCCAAAAGATCCTTGATCTTGTCCTCACCAGAGACGTACGCTTGATCCCCTCCCGCGAGGTAGACGAGCCTCTGGCATATAACGACCATGGTAGTGTTAGACCTGAGGGTCGCACAAGGTTGGAAGCTAATGACAAGAAGCCCTTGGTCCCAGACCACAGTGGAGCAGACGTCTGATAACATGGATAACGAACGGATAAAGACTCACTGGACAAACCTCCTTGATGGTATTACAGAAGATGAGATGTGTAGTGTATCTATACATATTATGGAAGGAAAACACGATCCAGGGATTTTGAGGAGAACCCGTGTATACGCAAAACTGGCCTGGAATTGGAGGAACTAAAACGCAAAGAGAAAAAAAGATAGTCATGATTTTCCAGTTCATTTATAACAACGTAAATCATCAAGAACTAGTGGAAATACACACAAGATATGAAAAGATCGTGAGACAAAGTAAACGCGCACATGGAAAATGAATTTCCTTCAGATATAAAGAAAAAGACACCAAGGAATTCTTGATATGTGTAAAACAAACAGAGGACATGAAAGACACAATTAGACCACCATTAACCGTACATGGTCAAGCTTCGTCTTACCTGTGTCGCTCCTTCAAGAAGAGTCTGTAAATAGATACAAGGCAAAATTAATATCAAAGAAAAATATAAGAGAATGTCCCATTTGTTTACAATTTCATCTGATCAAGTAATATTTGACGAGCGTTGTGTAAATCAGACACTAAGAAATATACGTATGCTGTTTCAGACAATGCATTCAAAACATGGGGAAGAAGGATTGGTCTAAATATGAAAATTTTAAATACTAAATAAAGCCATATACAGAGAATTACAATACCGCTAGGGACATATATAAAAGTAGAAAACTGGGTTAAGATAATAGATGATTAAAGATAAAGGTAAGATATAAGATTCAAGAGTAATTCCAAGAAAAATAAGTCAGATTCTTAGGTTATCTGTTATCAATATAGAATTAGGTTTTTGAATACCACGAACATTGTGAGGTAAACTATAGTTACTATTAACCATAACAAGTGAATTAGGAATATAGATGTTAAGCACACATAAGGAAGATACGAGTGCCTATACCAAGTGTGGAGTGAAGCTCATAATGAACGTAAAGCAAACTGAGACTGGCTTGAATTGGTAAACATACGGTACATTGTGATATTACTTCTAAAGAGATTTTACATACGAAATGAACTCACGCGCGCGGTACCGTCTTTCCAGGGTCTTGCCAATGGAAGCACAGATTTCCCTCTTTGAACATCCATTATATAGACGAGTAGGATCTGAGTGACCCGGTCTAGTTCGAGGTGCAGCGGGATAAGTCTCTTCTCACACAAGTATTCATGATGGAGTCCATATACCGCTGGCCGCACTCTCTCTCTCTCTCTCTCTCTCTCTCTCTCTCTCTCTCTCTCTCTCTCTCTCTCTCTCTCTCTCTCTCTCTCTCTCTCTCTCTCTCTCTTGCCATTCAAACAACGTCCAGGATCGGTGTCTTGGTGGCGAGTTAATTTAACATACATCCTCCATTTCAACATTCGTCCTCCACACTACATTTCCAGTCTAAAGCCTCTTTTAGACGATTTCTTGACTGTACAACTTACTTGCCATTTCATTTCCTCGCTTTCTCTCTCTCTCTCCTAAATCCACATATGCATTATCGAGTCGTCCTTCCCTCCTGCTTTTATCTCCCTCCGCATCAGAAGCATCGAGAAGTAGAATCTCACATCCACACATGAGAGATGAGTTAAACACGCCTTCGTGCATTTTTTCTTTTTCATACTCAACACAAATTTCTCTTATTCACTAGAGCATTAATCGCACCTCCAACCTTTCCCACATGCAAGACACTGCTCTCACCATCAGCTTTTCCCCAACGCATCTCAACAAGTCATGATACCTAAGTACCGAAGGTAATCAACAGTTTGTGAATCCCTCCCTGATCACATTGTTACTAGACTGCAACATCCCATCTCTCTCCAAAAGAAATGTTTACCGGCATTATTTTCAGCATCTTGACACAACATTTTGAGACCGACTTACAACTTCTCTTTATGTTCCTTCATGGTCCAGCAACGCAAGCCTTCATCATCCTCCCTAAACCCCACACCCCCACACCTCACGTACTGTTCTGTCTCAAAAAACATAGATGAAAAAAAAAAGAGTGACATTACACAACCTTGACGTACTCCCACATTAGTATCAGACCACACACTCATACCTTCACTTACGTTCACACAGTCAACGCTTCCATTACGCGAGTTCTCACAACCGTTGAGTTATCTATAGCTACACAAAAAAACATGTAAAACGTGTATACTTCATGCTGCCTGACCATCTGCCACTACAGTTCCAGTAATACACAGGTCTAAACCACTCATTCTACACGCTACCCAACCCGCTCCTGCGATTTCTGAAGGCTCCGTAGTCAAAAGAAGAAAAAAAGATGCCTATTACCAAATGCTCTTTGACGCATTCTTGAACGACGGACCACAAGCGTTTCGTGTGTCCCGACCCTCATCATCTTCTTAAGCAGGTATTACCCATTCAGTATCATGTGCTCTTGTGTTTCTGTCGAAACATGTTGTAAAAAGACTTCATCACTGATATACATCAGGATAGTCTGTACTAATACGTAATGGTTTTAAGATTTTATTGGCCAGTTTCTTTAAAGCATCGTACCTTATTTCTAATGTAAATCCATGGCTATGATTAAGAATTCCATTACATGTGTATACCTCTTGTTGACAACAATATTTGTTTGTTGAATTTGCATATTATCCTGTATGACTTTAAAACAGAAACGTTGACTGACAACAATATTTGTTTGTTGAATTTGCATATTATCCTGTATGACTTTAAAACAGAAACGTTTACTGATACTTGCTGTAAACACTGTACCATTTACAGGTTTCTGTAAACCAAAATCTGTGATGTGAAATGTCAAGCATTCAAACTGTCTAGAAAGTTCAAAGTGTCCAAAGAGGTGACAGCATCCACAATGTTTAACGTGTCACGTGTCGAAAGAATCCATAATGTTTAATGTTTTGAACATTCACTGGAGATCTAAATGTTTACAGGATCCTAAATATTTCAAGTGTCCACATTGTTTACACTGCCCTAAAGGTTCATAATGTCCCGAATATTCAAACTGCCCGGAGTGTTGAAAGTGGCCAGAATGTTTAAAGTCTCCACATGATTTAAAGTGTTCAGAATACTCAAAGTAACCAAGATGTTTATAGAGAGTCAGTGAGAGAGGTAAGCGACCCTTCCTTGCCCTTGGCTCCTGGTGTGTACAACATCTCCTCCGGTCAGAATGTGGCCACTTAAGAATCACACTTGGTCTCTGATACATTGTGAAGATTTTTCTTATTTCTAAAATCATATTCAAATTTTTCTTGAGATATGAGGATTACCTAAAGACCACAGACCGAAGAGAGGTGAAGTAAATTCAGTGTGACGGTACAGATCTATATACAATATATCTACAAAGCACAAAAGAAAATTAGATGGACTGAAGAATTTTATTCTATAAAGCGAGAAGTTAACTCCATCTTGACCAGTGCTGCCAGTACCGCGAGAGGCCTTAGAATAACAATACAGGGTTGCAGCGTTGCCAAAAGCGGTGTGGAAAATCAAACATCATGACTGCGAGATGAAAGAGGAAATATTTGAGAGAAATTATTTTAAAAAGACTCATGATAAGTAAAAGTATAATAAAATGATGTTGTAATTGAATATTTAAATGAGAAATGATTACAGCTTACTTCACATTAACACATTTTCATAGAGTTAAATGGGGGAAAGGTATGAGTTCTTGTTATACAGAATAGTCGATAGAACAAAGTAAAGAACAAATCAAGCTTCCTCGACGGATGGATGTATGACTGTATCTATCTCTGTTAACATGCCTGCCTTCAAACATGCCTGCCTTCAAACATGCCTGCCTTCATGAAGGCGTAACAAGGAATTCTCGTAGAATAGAAGAATTTTATTACCATTACATCAAGTATTTAAGTGTTGAAAACATGAATTTTGTTGATGAATCTTTCTGTAAACCATCACCATCATAATGGGACGAGCTTTGAGCTGGACTGTGTGACCTTAGAGCACGACGGGACGACCCTTGACCACAACGGAACGACCATTGAGCATGACGGAACCACCCTTGAGCACGACGGAACGACCCTTGAGCACGACGGTACGACCCTTGAGCACGACGGAACGACCCTTGACCACAACGGAACGACCCTTGAGCAAGACGGAACGACCCTTGACCACAATGGAACTATCCTGGAGCACGATGGAACGACCCTTGAGCACGACGGAACGACAATTGAGCACAACGGAACGACCCTTGACAACAACAGAACGACCCTTGAGCACGACGGTACGACCCTTGAGCACGACGGTACGACCCTTGAGCACGACGGTACGACCCTGCAGTATGATGTTGTCCTGGACTTTAACTTGATGCTTAAGGATGAGGTCAAAAGGTCACGTCATCATTAGTCGAACTCGCTCTGCTTCCCCAATAGCGAAACAAGTCCCAAGACACACGTTCTTTTGTCTCTGTTTCCCGAGGCGTGTGACACCCCACCTCCCTCCACACACACACACACACACACACACACACACACACACACACACACACACACACACACACACACACACCAGGGGTTAAGATATGCAGCATTACGCTCTTACCTTAATGACCCAGAGCATAGCGGGGCAGACCTTGAATGGGCAAGATGATATATCAGGTTTAATTAAGAAGGGCATGGCATAACCAGGCTCTCTAATGGCAGAGATAATGGGTCAAGAGAAACTCAACCTCTCTGAGAATGATGACCCTGGTGACAAATGAGGGACCTGGTGAGTGGAGTGGTGAGATACTCGGCTGAATGCCTGGTTGAGGTGCACCTGGTGAATGACTGGTGAGTTACAAGGACCATAATCGCTACATGGCGACGTTTCCACAGAGACACTGCTCGTGGTGATGGCTTCTCTCTTGTGTGTAACCCACAGATACACCCTATGTACTGTACACGGTATATCAAAGTGTTCTACACCATAATATATTATCTTTGGAGTTTCCCTCGTACACACACGCTACCATAACCATCATACAGCCTACAGTATGGTATACTGACGTGCTCTACAGCTTATTGTATTATCGATGGTGTTTTCCTTCATACACACTCACTATCATATACATCGCACAGCCTACAGTATGGTATACTGACGTGCTCTACAGCTTATTGTATTATCGATGATGTTTTCCTTCACACACACTCACTATCATATACATTGCACAGCCTACAGTATGGTACACCGAAGTGCTTTACAGCCTATCTGTGGTCTTTCCGTCATACATACACGTCACCATATACATCATACAGCCTAAAGTGTAATGAAATGCTCTGCCATAAAGGCATAACATACATTACATTAAAAGTCTTCACATGTAGACAGGACAGAGCAAACTGCACTGTCTGTGTTATGTCTATGGTAGAACCCGTGTGTATTCAGCTATCTTTCTATATTCACCGTTTGTAATACCATGTTTCAAGCTCTCTTCTCTATAACATTGTCCGTTTTCTAACTGTCTACCCAAGATGACGTATGAACTGAGTTATCTTTTCATACAACGTTTGCAACATCGCATTTGAAACTACTGTGTAAACAATGGCGAGAACACTATGAACTGAAGTCGACGATGTGTATATTTTCACACAATTTCGAAGAGGTAGATACATTGGAAAGCAATAATATGATGTTACCCAGGACCCATCTGAGGGCTCCTGCAGCCCAAGGCTGAACTCCGTCCAGCTGCAGGGAATTGTAGACTCCTCTAGTCAGGGAGACCAATTTGTTACTCTTGAATGAGAAATACTTCACCCTTCTTTGTAACACGGAAGATGGGGAGCTAACTGTACCTTTCTTGTAACACGGAAGATGGGGAGCTAACTGTACCTTTATTGTAACACGGAAGATGGGGAGCTAACTGTACCTTTTTTTGTAACACGGAAGATGGGGAGCTAACTGTACCTTTATTGTAACACGGAAGATGGGGAGCTAACTGTACCTTTTTGTAACACGGAAGATGGGGAGCTAACTGTACCTTTTTAGTAATGCGGAGGATGGGGAGTTAACTGTACCGTCTTTGTACCATGGAGGATGGGGAGGTAACTGTATCGTCTTTGTATTTTGGTGGCTTGGGAGTTAATTGTGCCCTCTCTATACCATGGAAGCTGGGGAATAGTACTATATACATACCAAGAAGGCTAGGGAGTTAAATGTCCCGTCTTTTGTACCAAGGAGGCTGGGAGAGGTATCTGTATCATGGAGGATGGGGAGCTAACTGTACCCTCTCTGTACCATAGAGGCTGGGGAGTTGACTGGCCTCCCTGTGTACCATGGTAGCTGGGGTGTTAAGGCTCTCCATTCTATACTGCTAAATCATACTTGTTCTTTGTAACGGTCACAGACACGACAATGTGAAGCATACTCCATATATCAACCCAAACTCATCACTTCTATAGACTAATACCGTATAGCGACAGGAATAGATGAAGGCAAGCAAGTATGAATATGAACATGTATAAGTATGCAATGCCTGTGTATGTATGTATTTATGTATATGTTGATGTGTATGTATGCATATATGCGCATGTGGGCGTTTATGTACATATATGTGTATATGAGTGGATGGGCCATTCTTTCTTCGTCTGCTTCCTGGCGCTACCTCGCAGACGCGGGTAACAGCAATTATGTATAATGATGATGATATAATATATATATATATATATATATATATATATATATATATATATATATATATATATATATATATATATATAAATATATATATATATATATATATATATATATATATTTTTTTTTTTTTTTCTTTTTTTTCTTTTGCTTTGTCGCTGTCTCCCGCGTTTGCGAGGTAGCGCAAGGAAACAGACGATGGAAATGGCCCAACCCACCCCCCTACACATGTATATACGAACGTCCACACACGCAAATATACATACCTACACAGCTTTCCATGGTTTACCCCACACGCTTCACATGCCCTGATTCAATCCACTGACAGCACGTCAAACCCGGTATACCACATCGATCCAATTCACTCTATTCCTTGCCCTCCTTTCACCCTCCTGCATGTTCAGGCCCCGATCACACAAAATCTTTTTCACTCCATCTTTCCACCTCCAATTTGGTCTCCCACTTCTCCTCGTTCCCTCCACCTCCGACACACATATCCTCTTGGTCAATCTTTCCTCACTCATTCTCTCCATGTGCCCAAACCATTTCAAAACACCCTCTTCTGCTCTCTCAACCACGCTCTTTTTATTTCCACACATCTCTCTTACCCTTACGTTACTTACTCGATCAAACCACCTCACACCACACATTGTCCTCAAACATCTCATTTCCTCCTGCGCACCACTCTATCCATAGCCCACGCCTCGCAACCATACAACATTGTTGGAACCACTATTCCTTCAAACATACCCATTTTTGCTTTCCGAGATAATGTTCTCGACTTCCACACATTCTTCAAGGTTCCCAGAATTTTCGCCCCCTCCCCCACCCTATGATCCACTTCCGCCTCCATGGTTCCATCCGCTGCCAGAACCACTCCCAGATATCTAAAACACTTTACTTCCTCCAGTTTTTCTCCATTCAAACTTACCTCCAAACTGACTTGACCCTCAACCCTACTGTACCTAATTACCTTGCTCTTATTCACATTTACTCTTAACTTTCTTCTTTCACACACTTTACCAAACTCAGTCACCAGCTTCTGCAGTTTCTCACATGAATCAGCCACCAGCGCTGTATCATCAGCGAACAACTGACTCACTTCCCAAGCTCTCTCATCCACAACAGACTTCATACTTGCCCCTCTTTCCGAAACTCTTGCATTCACCTTCCTAACAACCCCATCCATAAACAAATTAAACAACCATGGAGACATCACACATCCCTGCCGCAAACCTACATTCACTGAGGACCAATCACTTTCCTCTCTTCCTACACGAACACATGCCTTACATCCTCGATAAAAACTTTTCACTGCTTCTAACAACTTGCCTCCCACACCATATATTCTTAATACCTTCCACAGAGCATCTCTATCAACGCTATCATATGCCTTCTCCAGATCCATAAAAGCTACATACAAATCCATTTGCTTTTCTAAGTATTTTTCACATACATTCTTCAAAGCAAACACCTGATCCACACATCCTCTACCACTTCTGAAACCACACTGCTCTTCCCCAATCTGATGGTCTGTACATGCCTTCACCCTCTCAATCAATACCCTCCCATATAATTTACCAGGAATACTCAACAAACTTATACCTCTGTAATTTGAGCACTCACTCTTACCCCAAAGGCACTATGCACGCATTCCGCCAATCCTCAGGCACCTCACCATGAGTCATACATACATTAAATAACCCTACCAACCAGTCAATAATACAGTCACCCTCTTTTTTAATAAATTCCACTGCAATACCATCCAAACCTGCTGCCTTGCCGGCTTTCATTTTCCGCAAAGCTTTTACTACCTCTTCTCTGTTTACCAAATCTGAAATATATATATATATATATATATATATATATATATATATATATATATATATATATATATATATATATATATATATATATATATATATATATATATATATATATATATATATATATATATATATATATATATATATATATATATATATATATATATATATATATATATATATATATATATATTTCAACCAGATTTCTTATGTGTTGCCATGATGTATGTTGGACATTATGTATATAACTCGTATACAGACGCAAGAATGACATATCTGGACATCTAAACATGGCATTTATTCGCTGGTGTGATATATTTCTCGTATATAAGACATGATAAAGTCTAGCCCGTTCAGTTACACTCCATTCTGAACAGATTAGTGAGTAAAATACAGTATATATACCTTACGTTAGGTTACTGTATAAACAGTGACTTCTGTCCAAGCAATTTGATTCTGTAGAAGGTGTAACACCGTCCGCATACCACACACAGGTCACATACGAGCCAGTATGGTGCACGGCGGGAACTCATCCGTAAGCCCAAGTGATGAACTGATCTATGCTATACCCACTGTGTCAGGATCCCTTGGTTGTAATATCATTAAACCTAAGGTACAGGGCGAGCTTACGTATAGTGCCTTCTCCTTACATCGTGTATATAGTTCGCCTTTTTCTTAGATATTTTTTCTCCGTCTTCATACTCTCTCCATCATCACTTTTATTATTCATATTCTTTTTCATTCAAGGCCTGGCCTTGATGAGGTCACGAGTCTGTGAGTGTAGCCTTTGCCCCCAAAAGGGTCGCTAAACAGAACTGAACAGATTATCAGACACGCCTTCTAGTCTGCTGGGGACATACAGAGCCATATTACACTGACACTATCACTATGATATGATATACTAATCCGATACTGTACATACATCTCCTAACCTATCCTCCCACTTGTACCTAACACATGCAACACCTGGCCTTTGTAAGATCGGTACAGCACAGTTAGTCGGTACAGCGAGCGGTGTATCTATGCTAGTGCATGATAGAGTCAGTGATTATCTTACCACTGAAAAAAAATATCAATTAAGATTTACAGTAAGCAAGTTTTAATTACTTAAGACAATTAAGCAAGACCTACCTCCTCACGTCATATGTATTAGAGTGATGCAACATTTTGAGCAAAGAAAAACACTATAGTACTCACACACACACACACACACACACACACACACACACACACACACACATATACACACACATACACACACACACACACACACACACACACACACACACACACACACACACACATACACACACATACACACACATACACACACACACACACACACACACACACACACACACACACACACACACACACACACACACACACACACACACACACACACACACACACACACACATACACACACATACACACACACACACACACACACACACACACACACACACACACAGGCACCATGTGCGTACCACCACCATCTCTGGGGTTAGTCAACCTTCTCTAACGTACCATAACTACCTTGGCAGTACGCTCAACCATATCTAGTGCACCTCAGCTATGTGTAACGTCTCCCAATCTTCTCTATAATGTACTTCAGCCTTTCACAATGTACCTCAATGATCACTGGTATACCTCAACCCAATCTAGTGTACCTCAACCATTTTCAGTATACTTTAACCTAATGTACTGTACCTTAACCATATTTAGTGTACCTTAACCTACTGTAGTGAACCTCAACCATATTGAGTGTACCTTAACCTGCCGTAGTGTACGTCAACCATATTCAGTGTACCTCAACCTACTGTAGTGTACCTCAACCATATTTAGTGTACCTTAATCTACTGTAGTGTACTTCAACCATGTTCAGTATACCTTAACCATTTCTAGCGGACTTCAACCCCCTCTACTGTACCTCAACCCTCTCTACTGTACCTCAACCCTCTCTACTGTACCTCAACCCTCTCTACTGTACCTCAACCCTCTCTATTGTACCTCAATCCTCTCTACTGTACCTCAACCCTCTCTAGTGTACCTCAACCCTCGCAAGTGTACCTCAACCCTATCTATTGTACTTCAACCCTCTCTAGTGTACCTTAACCCTCTCTACTGTACCTCAACCCTCTCTACTGTACCTCAACCCTCTCGTGTACCTCAACCCTCTCTAGTGTACCTCAACCCTATCTAATGTACTTCAACCCTCTCTACTGTACCTTAATCCTCTCTAGTGTACCTCAACCCTCTCTACTCTACCTCAACCCTCTCTACTGTACTTCAACCCTCTCTACTGTACTTCAACCCTCTCTAGTGCACCTCAACCCTCTCTACTAAACCTCAACCCTCTCTAGTGTACCTCAACCCTCTCTAGTGTACCTCAACCCTCTTTAGTATACCACAACCCTCTCTAGTGTACCTCAACCCTCTCTACTCTACCTCAACCCTCTCTACTGTACTTCAACCCTCTCTACTGTACTTCAACCCTCTCTAGTGCACCTCAACCCTCTCTACTAAACCTCAACCCTCTCTAGTGTACCTCAACCCTCTCTAGTGTACCTCAACCCTCTTTAGTATACCACAACCCTCTCTAGTGTACCTCAACCCTCTCTAGTGTACCTCGACCTCCTCTAGCGCATCCTAGACCACTGGCGCATATCTAACGGGCACCAAACGTGTTCTTATTCTCGTAGACTCGTCTCACTACCCCTCCACCCCCTGGAAGCGTGGGAGTCTCCTAGATTGTCTATTAGCCGTAACAACACCTGGAAATAATGCAATTAACGTTCCTGATCTTATTGATGTTACTGTACCGTTCTTTCGTTGTTGTTGTTTCATCTTTTTTCTCTCTCTCTTCCACTTCAGCCACTGGCGTTATTGAGTCATGCCGAAGGTGCGTGAGCGACGAGGAGATGAGAGAGAGAGACGTAATGAAATATGAAACAGGAGATGTTGATGATATTGATGATATTCGTAAATCCCGTTCTCCAGACAAAGAGATCACGAATGACATAAGATGGAGTTAATGTAGATGTTGTATATATATATATATATATATATATATATATATATATATATATATATATATATATATATATATATATATATATATATATATATATATATATATATATATATATATATATATATACCTTCCTGCATATTCAGGCCCCGATCACTCAAAATCTTTTTCACTCCATCTTTCCACCTCCAATTTGGTCTCCCACTTCTCCTCGTTCCCTCCACCTCCGACACATATATCCTCTTGGTCAATCTTTCCTCACTCATTCTCTCCATGTGCCCAAACCATTTCAAAACACCCTCTTCTGCTCTCTCAACCACGCTCCTTTTATTTCCACACATCTCTCTTACCCTTACATTATTTACTCGATCAAACCACCTCACACCACATATTGTCCTCAAACATCTCATTTCCCGCACATCCACCCTCCTGCGCACAACTCTATCCATAGCCCACGCCTCGCAACCATACAACATTGTTGGAACCACTATTCCTTCAAACATACCCATTTTTGCTTTCGGAGATTATGTTCTCGACTTCCACACATTCTTCAAGGCTCCCAGGATTTTCGCCCCCTCCCCCACCCTATGATTCACTTCCGCTTCCATGTTCCATCCGCTGCCAGATCCACTCCCAGATATCTAAAACACTTTACTTCCTCCAGTTTTGCTCAATTCAAACTTACCTCCCAATTGACTTGACCCTCAACCCTACTGTACTTAATAAACTTGCTCTTATTCACATTTACTCTTAACTTTCTTCTTTCACACACTTTACCAAACTCAGTCACCAGCTTCTGCAGTTTCTCACATGAATCAGCCACCAGCGCTGTATCATCAGCGGACAACAACTGACTCACTTCCCAAGCTCTCTCATCCACAACAGACTTCATATATATATATATATATATATATATATATATATATATATATATATATATATATATATATATATATATATATATATTTTTTTTTTTTTTTTTTCATACTATTCGCTATTTCCCGCGATAGCGAGGTAGCATCAAGAACAGAGGACCGGGCCCCTGAGGGAATATCCCCACCTGGACCTCTTCTCTGTTCCTTCTTTTGGGAAAAAAAAAAAAAAAAAAAAAAAAAAAAAAACGAGAGGGGAGGATTTCCAGCCCCCCGCTCCCTTCCCTTTTAGTCGCCTTCAACGACACGCAGGGAATACGTGGGAAGTATTCTTTCTCCCCTATCCCCAGGGAAACTTACCACCCAATTATATTCAAACTTGTTCGCTGTTTCCTGCATTGGTGGGTCAGCAACAGAAACAGACAAAGAAAAGCCTCATTCACTCATATCTATTTTCTAACTGTCATGTGTTATGCACTAAAACCACAGTCCCATATCCACAACCAATCCCCACAGACCTCACCTCGATATATATATATATATATCGAACGCTGTTCTTTTTTTCTTTCTTCTTGTGTTTTGGCGTGGATGACATTTGTGTCTAGCTTTATGGTGTACCAGGGTTCGATCCTTTCTTCCAGTTAAGGATTTAACCATCCGAGTATTAAGTCCTACCAAATCAACTCAAGGAAATGCCTTTCATCCTCCATCCCCTTAGGCACAATCCCTAAAACTTATATCCTTTTAACTCCAGTCCCTAAAAAATACAACAGCCCTTTAAACTCCAGCCCCTTTAAAGTGAAGCGTCCGCACATCCAGAACGAGTCCATGATGACCGGGAGGACAAAAGCCATCAATGACGGCGATAACCTCAGCGCTAATTTTAGTGGCCGTTAACCTGAGAGAGAGAGAGAGAGAGAGAGAGAGAGAGAGAGAGAGAGAGAGAGAGAGAGAGAGAGAGAGAGAGAGAGAGAGAGAAGGGAGGGTTGAGAGGGGAGAGAGAGAGAGAGAGAGAGAGAGAGAGAGAGAGAGAGAGAGAGAGAGAGAGAGAGAGAGAGAGAGAGAGAGAGAGAGAGTATACCCAACTACGATTACGTACGAGAACTTGCCAAAGGATCGAGCTTGCGCGTCGCACTCACCACGCGTTCTTGCTGAATGAATGATGCAGTTCCTCTCCTCCACCACCACTCTCACCACACAGTATCTACCCCAGGTTCATCTGGCAATGACTCCAGCAATATGTCAAGGTTTCTATCAAATGTCTGTGTAGGTGTTACATGCAGGACTCCCGTATATGACCTGGGTGGCCATTTCTTTATAACCTCTGTTCCTGTTGACTTAATTATCTGTGTTTCTTCGCTTTAAGTCCCAGGATGTTATCATTGCATGCCCTTAGTTTGCTGTCATGCGTAGACTATCACGTATCTTTCTCACGTTAAGACTAGGCTACAGTGTTCCATATGTTTCATGGTGATTCATAATGTTCCATTCCATCACTACTGATTGTGACTCTGAAGCCAATAGTTTTTATTTGTGTAGACTCAACCCTGGCTCCCGCACCTTACACTGTATTGTATCTAATCGTAGAAATAAACATGAAAACTGACTGTGTGTTTCTAGATTCGCTCAACTTATTCTATTTCCTCTTGTTTTCTCTGGTGACCATAATGCAAGGCTGTACTCAACTGTGCTTCCTGTACACACAGTAAAGGTTCTGTCTTAACTGAACATTGTTATCATCTTCCTCCTTGAATACGAGTTGTTCATTCATGATAACTTCCCTAGAACAATGTCGATGGCTTCAATTTCTGTCTCTTTCACTACTTTTCTTTGACATATTACATCTGGTTCTCTTCTTCCTATCTGTAAATCATGATAAGGTCTTTTTCTATTTTTTTCTTATGATTCATTTTGCTCACTAGAGTCCTCTGCACGGCATATGACAACTTCCCCTTTTACTTTTATGTTAATATCTGATATCATTATTACAAATGATACTGTGGCCAATACCGTTTCTTGTGGTTCTCCCTAAAGAAAGACATCCCCATCTTCTGATATCGTTCCATTTTCTACCACGAAGAATATCCTGTTGCTGAAATCTCTGATTTATAGATACCGTTCACGTTTTCTGTAATGAAATTACGATGAAGACTCTGTCAGATGAACCCTTCTCCCTCCTCCTGACTGAGTTTCATAACTGTTACTGCAGTGAACCGGGAGGCTGAGGCTATGTACTTTTACATGGCACACATCCATGTCGGTCGACCTTCGTGTCTTAACTCAGTGTTGATCAAGTGTTCCAGTATGTGTGGGTGTTTTTATCTGAATCACTTTCATAGGCTTTAATTACGTGTGATGTCAGGTTAGCTGGTTGATTACTGCTTTACATCCTCCACTCAGCACTGATGTTACGTCTTCAATTTTGGTATACATTCACTGTACAGTTTTAATCACTGCGATGTATCTCACCGTCATCGGGTTGTGCAATCTGGCATTTCGTCTTTTTATGGCAAAAGTATCAAGATTTCCATCAGCACCTGAAGCTGTGTTCTCTCGTAGTTATTGTCTTGTTTTACTGATGTCACTTTCTGATAACTCAGTATCTGTGGTGATTGGGAGCACAGTCACTAGATCATCCAACAACCGTGTGTTCTGTCGTATCTTACGTGCTAAACACTGATCTGGATCAGCCAGGCAGCGTGTATCAAAACTTCTCCAAAGGACCAGTTTTCAATGCCTTAATTCTTAGCTTTATTGATATATATGTATAACGAACCAGTCTTCGATATATTTTTTTCTTTTTGCTTTATTCGTATATAAAATGACCCAGTCATCGATGTCTACATTCTTTGCTTCGGTAATATATTAAGACTAGAACTTTTTCGATTCTGTTCCATGTCTTGCAAATACTTTCTCCTCATTTTGTCGTCTCTTACTGAGTTGTCTTAATCTTATTGTGTTTCTCACTGTTTTAATTCCCGAGAGAGAGAGAGAGAGAGAGAGAGAGAGAGAGAGAGAGAGAGAGAGAGAGAGAGAGAGAGAGAGAGAGAGAGAGAGAGAGAGAGAGAGAGAGAGAGAGAGAGAGAGAGAGTCATGGTGGCAAGACTGACCTGCGTAAAAGAGAGCGCATTCTTAGCTTCACGAAGGTCAACGCTGCTTTGACCGCACCCACTTCCTGAACACCACGCCCACTTCCTGAACGCCACGCCCACTATTTGAGCACCACGCCCACTTCGTGAACACCACGCCCACCTCTACCTGAATGCCATACCCACCTCCCATGCACCACGCCCGTCCCTCGTGTGCACAGTGGGAGTCCAACCTCACCTCTTAAAGGCTTGCATAGTCCTTAGCGCTGCAGCCTGCCTGCCTGCCACACCGCCGGCCTACACCGAGACGTGATATGTCATCTGCCTGGGTTCCTACCGTGCTGAGGGACTGAGGCTTCCCTTGGGAGGCGCAGAACTCCCTCACTGGTCTGTGTCACATATGTGGGAGAGAGAGAGAGAGAGAGAGAGAGAGAGAGAGAGAGAGAGAGAGAGAGAGAGAGAGAGAGAGAGAGAGAGAGAGAGAGAGAGAGTCCTAGACAACTTTCACACTCGACCCTCACACTTCCTTATGTGCTGTCCTATGCCCCAGCCAAGCTGGATGCCCTGATTGACCTACCAACGTGGTGAACTTTGACCTCGCCCCACCCACTCGTTCCCTATGACGTAAGATTCTAAACTTCAATAGAAAAAAAAATAAACACAGAACCAACAATCCCTGACATCTGCAGCCTCTCATTTCATCAGTGTGTGTGTGTGTGTGTGTGTGTGTGTGTGTGTGTGTGTGTAGACATTTTCCCTCCACCTGCGAGATGCCATCTGCTTCATCACACAGTCGGGTCTGGATGCCAAAAAAAGATTCATTTACGCTTCACGCTAAATGCGGTTAAGATCTACACTTGGGCGTCAATATGTTTCGTTCGTATTTCACACATCAGCCGGGCATCAGTAATAAGAAACACATACTACCCCACTCCCCTTCCCCAACACACACACACACACACACACACACACACACACACACACACACATTTCAACCCCTGGTGGTGAAGGGGAGAGTTAACCTGCAAGCGTCATAAGGGCCCAATGCAAGACAGAGTGGAGTTTCTCCTCTGAGTTCTTGTTACGTCACACATCCGTGCCCCATTCGTAAACAATCTGAGCGCGCGCACGCGCACACACACACACACACGAGAGAGAGAGAGAGAGAGAGAGAGAGAGTTTCCTCAGTCAACCAGCCAGCTTGCAGTACAGGGTTGTTGTGGGTAGGTGCAGCGGGCAGAAGGGGTGGGTCAGCCTGGCCACACCTCTGCTGGAGCTGTGACGGTACACAAGGGAAAGGTACAGTATCGTACCGGTTGGGGTTGGTACATGGCCAGCGTGTGACGGTACACAAGGGTAAGGTACAGTATCGTACCGGTTGGGGTTGGTACATGGCCAGCGTGTGACGGTACACAAGGGTAAGGTACAGTATCGTACCGGTTGGGGTTGGTACATGGCCAGCGTGTGACGGTACACAAGGGTAAGGTACAGTATCGTACCGGTTGGGGTTGGTACATGGCCAGCGTGTGACGGTACACGGGAGAGAGCACCACTGACGCACCGCTTGTGGTTGAAACATGTCAGCGTCCCTCTGTACAGCACGATGTCTATATTTCCCTCCGGTGAATCTATACAATCTTGTGTCGGTCGTATAGAAATCGAATCCATGTTCAGTTATCAATAGGATATAAGCATGATAGAAATCTAGAATTTCTTTACCTTTCCAACATAGATCTGTTGCTATGCCTACATCTGCTAGATACACCTGTACTACGTACACCTGTGCTGCACACACGTATACAAAGCACATCTGTGCTACACATACCTGCACTACACACATCCGTGCTATAAACACCTGTGTTACACACACACACATACACACACACACACACACACACACACACACACACACACACACACACACACACACACACACACCTGGACTTGATAACAAACAATCTTTTCACACCTCAACCATAATAACCAGTCTGTCTCCACACCTGACCTTCTCCGTGACCACCTCACCTCACCTCACACTCACGGTCACACTCAAGCCCACACTCACACTCACCGTCACACTCAAGCCCACACTCACACTCACCGTCACACTCAAGCCCACACTCACACTCACCGTCACACTCAAGCCCACACTCACACTCACCGTCACACTCAAGCCCACACTCACACTCACCGTCACACTCAAGCCCACACTCACACTCACCGTCACACTCAAGCCCACACTCACACTCACCGTCACACTCAAGCCCACACTCACACTCACCGTCACACTCAAGCCCACACTCACACTCACCGTCACACTCAAGCCCACACTCACACTCACCGTCACACTGAAGCCCACAATCACACTCACCGTCACACTCAAGCCCACACTCACACTCACCGTCACACTCAAGCCCACACTCACACTCACCGTCACACTCAAGCCCACACTCACACTCACCGTCACACTCAAGCCCACACCCACACCCATATTCCATCTCAAATTTTACTCATCCGTTACAAACACAGTCACACTCACACTCATACTCACATACTCCCTCACACTCTACTCAGCCATCACACATGTCCTCATAATCACCCACAGGGATATTCAATTATCATCCTTTTGTCTTTAAATCAATACTCATCTGCTCCTCCCAACCTTCACCCAAGGATATCTCTCTCTCTCTCTCTCTCTCTCTCTCTCTCTCTCTCTCTCTCTCTCTCTCTCTCTCTCTCTCTCTCTCTCTCTCTCTCTCTCTCTCTCTCACCATGACCCGGCGCACATCCCTCCACCTGTATTAAAGCCTCAGCTACCCCCTCCCTCCCCTTTCCATTCAACATCAACACCCCTTCCTCCCTTCCTCCCCTCACCTCCCTCTAAAGCCCTTTCTTCCATTTAAAAGCCTTTTTCCCCCCTCTAACATCTCCCCTCTTCTTCCCTAACATTGTTACGTGGACAGGCCACAGCAACTCTTTAAACGATGCACAGATACCAAGGTTCGATACCCAGCGAACAACCACCCCCCTACCCCCCCCCCCCACCCCCCCCCCCCCCACACACACACACACACATGCATGTTAATCGAAGACCCTCACAGAGAGCAGGTCAGGAAGAGAATATGTCACACAAACACATGTTTGGTCGACATGACCACAGTAGACATGTTGGCATATCGTCCATCGATCCCTGAGGCCTGTACGAGGCATTACTGCTGCCTCTATGTTGCTTCTGATACATTTGTATTTATTATGTAATAATGATAATAAAAGTTAATAATAATAATAATGATAATAATAATAATGATAATGATGATAATAATAATAATTATAATATTAATAGTAATAATAATAATAATGATAGAAATAATGATAATGATGATAATAATAATAATAATAATAATAATAATAATAATAATAATAATAATAATAATAATAATAACAATAATGATGATAATGATGAAAATAATGATAATGATAATAATAATGATAATAATAATAATGATAATAAAAATAATGATAATAATTAATGATAATAATAATAATGATAATGATAATAATAATAATAACAATAATGATGATAATGATAAAAATAATGATAATGATAATAATAATGATAATGAT
>NC_092225.1:64492607-64547607 GCF_036320965.1 Panulirus ornatus | reverse complement strand
TGTATGTGTGTGTGTGTGTGTGTGTGTGTGTGTGTGTGTGTGTCTGTGTGTGTGTGTGTCTGTGTGTGCGTGTGTGTGTGTGTGTGTGTGTGTGTGTGTGTGTGTGTGTGTGTGTGTGTGTGTGTGTGTGTGTGTGTGTGTGTGTGTGTGTTTTGTTTGTGTGTGTATTTGTTTGTTGTTTGTTTGTTTGTTTGTTTGTGTGTATGTGTGTGTGTGTGTGTGTGTGTGTGTGTGTGTGTGTGTGTGTGTGTGTGTGTGTGTGTGTGTGTGTGTGTGTGTGTGTGTGTGTGTGTGTGTGTGTGTGTGTGTAATTATTCATTTGTAACTACCATGTGTACGAAGGTACATTCCTGATATCATACAACTTTTTAGATTCAGTTACGGTGTCTGCATTAACCATGTCCTCAGTCATTCCATTCATCCACCATACATATATTCTAAAAGTACGTCATAGTTCAACAAGCTTCTTACTTAATTTCGTACGATGCTCGCGACTTGTGTTATCTTTGCATCTCTCGAGGAACTATTTACTGGTATGAAACCTTAAGAGCTATGATCAGGTCACGCATCAATCATTTCTCTTCCATGGCAGGCAAATCTAAGGGCTGTAGCCTTTCTCTGTAATTCATCATTCATAATTTTGTTACAGTTTTTCTTGCCTTCCCCAAGACCTTCCTAATCAGCTCCTTTTGCTTCTTCAAGTGGCGCGACGAAACTAAGATACATAGTCTAATTCTGGCCACATGGAAGACGTGAATATCTTACAGAATGCATCCATGCTCCTGACTTTGAATGCAGCTCTAATATTTGCCGGAAGACAGTTGGCGTCCGTGAGCGTTCCCTTAAGGTATGACTCCGGCGACAGTTTAGGGAAAATGTCGACTCGCAAGCCACTCTCACACGTAGATTCCTGTAGCTTACATCCTTCTTGATGGTATTCATTACGAGGTCTTCTCTCACTGTGACCCATCTTCATTACGTCACATTTACTCTGTCAACTGCGAAGTTTGTACAGCTCCTCCTGTAAGTACATATACGGTCCTTCTCATTTTGTATTTCCTTCATGTCCTTTGGGGTCATCCGCACACATATTCAGGTAGGAGTGTATGCCTTCTGGCAAATCATTTGCATAGATCAAGAGGAAACCCCTGCTGCACTTCATTGGTAACTTAAAGTCATTTCGACCAAGCTCCTCTGACATGCGTCCTTTGCTCCCTTCCTCTGAAATAATCTGACCATCACAGGAGATTTTCCCCTTATTCCTGTCTTGTAATCTCGTTTCTTAATAAGCCTCCCATGACGGGTACAGTGTCAAATGCTTTCTGACAGTCCAGATACAAATGGTTCACCCAGCCTTCCCTTCTGTCTTAAACCAAGGTTCGTTACACATGACTTTCACCTGAACCTGTGGTGTCCCTCACGAGGGTGATTTCTTCTCAAGAGAAAGTCATGACTTTGCCTTCTGATTACATTTTCCAGCACCTTACAGATCATACTCGCCAGGGCTAATGGTCTCCTTTCATTTTCATATGTATGACTCTTGCCCTCGTCTGCTCCCTTGGCACTTTGTCTTTCTCCAGCGACATGTTGAACAGTATTTCAAGTGGTTTGCCTAGCGTATCTTCACACATCTTCAGCACATATGATGAATTTTCATCCTGATCATGAGCCTTGTATTGATCAAGACTAATTTGTATTCTGTTAACTTCTTTTCTAGATATTCCAGTGCTTTCGAAGACCTCTTCCCTATTCCATCTCAATGGTGTTGGGGCTACTGTGTCCACAGCTGTGCAAACACTTCTGAACTTGTCATTCAATTCCTTACAATTCCTTTCATCATCCTTTACAATTCTTGTTCTGAATCTCTCAGCCCAGTACGTTGCTGCGTTTTTCTTTGACTAAAGTTTATTCTCGTTGAATTTACGGAAAAGTTCTGTTTTTCTTCTGCTTTGTCCACAATATTCTTTTCTAACGTTTCTCTGCTCCTCCTTTCTTATCCTGTGAATCTCGCTTCTTTCTACCTTACATCCAACAAATGCCAACCCAAGACCATGAGACACCTCGAAGCTCCTTTGAATTTTGACATCTTATATTGAACTATTCCTCTATCTTCCTTAACCTTCCCATTGTATTTGAAGCTAGAGGTAACCACGTTCTTACTCCTGTATGGTAGATTTCACAGCCTTTTACCACAATGCCTTATATCGTAATTACTGAACACTATTACCCAGTCTAAGCTACCCTAGATAGCATTAAGGTTTGTGTAGTTCCCACGACTGAATCTCTTTTTCTGTTCTCTTAACATCTCCTGATTTACCACATCATCACAATCATTACAGCGTCACTTTTTCGTAATGGTGCGTTGTATATGATATTCTCAATATCATGCCAATATGTGTGAAGATAACATGTAGTCATGATCAGTTCCTCTAATTCTGATGTGTTGATTAATATACTGGTATGGCAAATTTCCTCGTATAAACTCTGAATTCTTGTGTGTCCATGACTGTCTGCCACCATGAGAATCTAAATTCCCGTATTCTTTCTAAGTCCACCATTATCCATATTTCAATATCTCTGTTAAACGCGAGTTTCTCTGTTTCGTGCACCATCCTGATTGTTCTTTCACTGTTATCATAATGTATTTGTCATGAATTGTTGAGATTCTTTGGAAGATTACATTCCAATTTCTCTGTGCCATTTCTCCAACAGTTACACTTATCAAATATGTATTCTCGGAAAAGGCAATCATCATCAATTCCTAAAACTTACGGCTACATTCTATACTAACTCGGCCAATTTTTTCCTTGATTTTCCTCTCTTTCCTCCTACCTAACATGTGCCCCTCTGGACTGAACAGGTTAAATCGTATGTCTTAGGTAAACTTTGTATCCACGACTCCAACAATATCAGGTGTGTTTCCCTAATACGATCCTTGAATTCCAGCTTTTTGCCATTAACTGTTAATCAATCAGCGTTTGTGTACATTTCTTTCAGTTGTACATTACCATCACCTAACATTCCTGAAGTCTCTGAGGTGCTGGCAAAGCTGCTCTGTCTCATCTCTTCGTTTCTATAATCTAACTCATATAGAATTGTTTTATATGAATAGATTTCTGCCTCTATATCTTATCGGCCTCTTCCAGAATCAAAACCCGATGAAGAATCATTCATACATTTATACATCTTAAAGTAATTTCAAAATACATCACTGACGAAGAAAACTTAGCAATGCTTGAGACAAGGCGACAAAAATACATAGAAACATTACAGAAGAAAAATTCAGAACTCACGAGTGTTTTGGTGCGGGATAAATGGAAAGCAGGGTAGAGAAATTCAAGACTGCACCGGACAGTTACCTACAAAATGTACCAGACCAGAGAGGCTGTGGGGGGCTATGTGGGCCTGCGACCTGCCGCTTCCAACTGCTTGATCGACCAACTACCCAGTCCAGCAGCCTGGGCCCAGCCCGGGCTGAGGGCTTGAAAACCCTCAAAGATTTCACCGGGATACACTGTCAGTATGATGTGAATATCAGCCCCTTTCACCCCTCTCAGTTTCCTTCACCAAACTCAGTCTCCCTGACCCTCTCAGTCCCCTGCACTTCTCTCAGTCCCCTTGACCCTTTCAGTCTTCTTCACCCATCCATCTTCTTCACCCGTGTCAGTCCCTTGACCCTTTTAGTTTCCTTCATCCCTCTCAGTCCCCTTTAACCCCTTTGTCTCCTTCACCCTTCTCAGTTTCCCTCTATCCACTCTATCCCTTGACGCTCTGTCCCCCTCCCCCTTCCTCCCCTCACACCATTCTATCTCCTCCCCATTCAGTCCCCCACTCACTCCGTTCACTCTTCTTTATCCCTCTCAGTCCCCTTAATCCTGTCAGTCCCCTTCATTCCTCACAGTCATCCCTCCATGCCTCTCAGTCCCCTTCATCCCTTCCAATTTCTTTTGAACCTCTCAGTCATGTAGATCCTCTCAGACCCCATCCCTTTAAGTCTCGTCATCCCTGTCAGTCACCTTTCCTCCTTCTCACTCTCTCCTTCACCCCGATCACTCCATGTTAGTCACCAGCTTCCATCACAGACTCCTCCTTCATGTAATGTGCATATCATTCCTGCCACTACGTCCTCAGCTGCTCATTTCATCACATAGTCTCCTCATTTCCTCACTTGTCCAATGTTTCTCAGTCTGTCTCTCAGTTCCCTTCACACTCTTTTCGCTCGCCACGAACTCTAGAGTAGGTGCGGTGGTGGCGGGCGGTATAAAATTACAGGTTAAGGGAGACTGGTGAGGGCGAGATGGATGTAGACAAATGCAATGTAGACTTTAAGAAGTAGACAGCGGCGAAACACGGGTAGATTTATATATGAGGAAAGTATACGAAGATGTAGACAAATGCAGAGTAAAGAGTCAACAAGCAGATCATAGCTGAATATAGAGATCAGTAAAGTAGACGAGGAAGTAGACAAATGCTGAGGAAGGAGTAGACAAGTAGACAACAACTGAAAAGGAGTATACACAAAGGTAGAAAAGTAGTAGATGATGACAGCATGATCATACTTGAAGAAGACCTGAGAGTGGGAACAATTTGGAATGAAACAATTCTGTCGTGGAGTCAGTGTAGATATGTATAGCAAGGTGTATCCCCGGGTGTACGTGTGTAGCAGTGTGTATCTCTAGGTGTATGTGTATAGCAGGGTGTATATCTAGGTGTATATGTATAGCAAGGTGTATCCCTGGGTGTACGTGTGTAGCAGGGTGTATCTCTAGGTGTACGTGTATAGCAGGGTGTATCTCTAAGTGTATGTGTATAACAGGGTGTATCTCTGGGTGTACGTGTATAGCAGGGTGTATCTCTAAGTGTATGTGTATAACAGGGTGTATCTCTAGGTGTATGTGTATAGCAGGATGTATCTTTAGGTGTATGTGTATAGCAGGATGTATCTCTAGGTGTATGTGTATAGCAGGGTGTATATCTAAGTGTATGTGTATAGCAGGGTGTATCTCTAGGTGTATGTGTATAGCAAGGTGTATCTCTAGGTGTATGTGTATAACAGGGTGCATCCCCGGGTGTATGTGTACAGCAAGGTGTATCTCTAGGTGCATGTGTATAGCAGGTTGTATCCCCAGGTGGATGTGTTTAGCAGGGTGTATCTCTAGGTGTATGTGTATAGCAGAGTGTATCTTTAAGTGTATGTGTATAGCAGGGCATATCTCTCAGTTTATGAGTATAGCAGGGTGTATCCCCGGGTATATGTGTACAGCATGGTGTATCTCTAGGTGTATGTGTATAGCAGGGTGCATTTCCGGGTGTATGTGTATAGCAAGGTGTATCCTCGTGTGTATGTGTGACAATTGGACATGTTAGATGCTGGCGAGTGTAGATGGGTGCTGGTGTGGTGACAGCTGTACGGCGGGGAACGGACGGGGTAGGCAGGTGTTGGTCAGAGTGTAGGTGGTAGACGGGTGTGTAGACGGTGGTGTAGTCGGGTGTAGCCTCAGTGTCGGTGCCAGTAAGGGGTGAAGGGAAGACACTAGTGTGTCGTCCCCATCCTCCACCACCATGACTCACACCTGTGTCTGTTGTTGCCGGGTCCTGAGAGAGAGAGAGAGAGAGAGAGAGAGAGAGAGAGAGAGAGAGAGAGAGAGAGAGAGAGAGAGAGAGAGAGAGAGAGAGAAAGAGAGAGAGAGAGAGATGCCCATCATTCATTTGTACACTTTCTTTATTGACTACGTGACCTGAGTTCCATCTTCTTTTAATCTATCTATTTCCACTTATTACGTCAATCACCTCACCCTATTTCGTTGTCAACTGCCTACATTTTTTTTCTCCTTGCAACCCCCAATTACGTGGACTTATTTCTTTCATTGCGCTTTACCATAAGCCTCATCTCGACAATTACGAGACCTTATTTCATTGTCTTTATCCATTTTCAGGTGAATTACGGTATTTTCTTCTCTTCTTTCTATATGAACGCTCAGAATTTTACTTGGGAAGTATGAGATACTGATAGAAGGAGAAACAGATTGATTAAAAAAAAAAAAGGAATAAACACAGAGAAAGACAAAGACAAATAGACATTGACACACAAGAACACCTTTAAGGCGAGGAAGATAAAAGAGAGAGATAGAGAGAGAGAGATGAATCAAACCTGGGAGAGGAACAAAGAGGCGAGAGAGAGAGAGAGAGAGAGAGAGAGAGAGAGAGAGAGAGAGAGAGAGAGAGAGAGAGAGAGAGAGAGAGAGAGAGAGAGAGAGAGAGAGAGAGAGAGAGAGAGAGAGAGAGAGAGAGAGAGAGAGAACGTGACACCTTCGAGGAATGCAAGCTTTTTTTAGGGCGTCAACTTGCCTTACACACTGCTGTTGGGTTCCAGAGACCACACACACACACACACACACACACACACACACACACACACACACGCACACACACACACACACACACACACACACGTGTCAGCAGACCACAAGAGGACCACAGACTGTCCTCTGTACAGAACACACACAACGCTGGGGTTCCCTGGTGCATCTCTTGTCTTCCTCACACTGAGGGGGTTTTTATACACATGTTCGAGAATTAGTTTTTCTGTTTGAGATTTGAGACTGTCTCACATCCAAACACTTTTCATCTTTGTTTTCTCCACTGTGATTGTTGTGTTATTTTGTCTTCCCACACACATACACACCCAAAAACACACCCAAACACACACACACACACACACACACACACACACACACACACACACAGTATGAAGCAGGAGGAGGTACCACAGGGAGGTCAAGAACATTCATGGAAACGTCCGACTGAGAGTAATATACACAGATGCAGATGGTCGAGCTTACGTGAGGTGAGACTTGGAACTCAAGGGTTGAATTAGGGGATGAATGCATCTGATGTTGCTGGAGTTGTGGAGACAAAACTTACTCAAGGGATAAGATGTCACCAGTTCTGTCCTGGAGGAACACATGATAGCAAGGACGGAAAGAGGAGACAAAGGAGGAGGAGGAGGAGGAAGATTCGCCCCTTTAATAAGTAAACAGTCTTAAGTTACGAGGAAGCCCTGGCATATTGTCCCGGTCAAGCAATACATAACGGGAAGTGTAACTGTAGGAAAGAAGTGCGCGCACTGGTCCTGATATCATACAATCCTACGTAGAATTTCCATGAAGCAGAGCAAATATACGAAGGAGAAAAGTGAGGGAAGAGCCAGGATGGTGCATGAGGTAGAACAACTTGTACGTCTTGATGGTGGTAGAGGACTGATAATGGAGGATTTCACTTATAAAGGAAAAGGCTGAGAGTTTTTAGATTTTGATGGAGACTGAGTTACGGAGACACAAGTTGTTCTGGTGTTTTACCTGAGGATTTCCTGGACTGGTATGTCATTGAGCTCACTAAGATAATAAGGGATGATATACCATCATTATTTGATCTTACCTTCACCCATACTGGCATGAATACTGAGGATCTTATGCATCTTACATTGGTCAAAAACGTAGCGCCGAAGTCTGATAATGTGGGAAATAAGGCCGTAAAAAAGAGTGAAGATGAAACATAACTCAGAGAGGGGATATGAAACTCAACAAATATGGAAGGAGTTCAGTATTCAGGGGCCAGGAAAGCGCGGTGGAAGGTCTGTGAAATTTACACTGACAAAGTGGGAACACAAGCACCTCTAGCCTCATGTAGGGAGGGATGGTTAAGATAGGAAATTTGGTTCAGTGAAAGACGTCAAGAAATAAAGGAACATCGAGTTTAATGTGACACAGATGCAGGCAACATCCCATCCAGCCTGCATTTGATAAGTATGAAATAAGAAAGACTACAGCAGAACGAAGAAGGAGCAAAGAATCTTTGAAAGGCACACCCTGGACAAGGCAGCTGACAGTTCACATTTCCCCACAAATCTATCACGAATAAACTGTTAAAGACGAACTTATATAACAAGAGGGATTCAGGGGAAAGAGTTGTAGGGAGTATGCGAGGGATGGAATGACAACCTCAAAAGTGCTTTCACAGTGGGAGAGACTACAACCTCAACACCAGTGATATGAAATGTAAAAAACATCAAGGAAAATATTAAGATTTCTAAAAGATACACGAAGAAAATACTAAAGGGTCTTGACCGCCATAGGTCTCATGGTCCAGACGAAATATCACCATGTGTGCTGAAGATGTGTGCAGATGCACTCGACACACCACTTAAAATGTTGTTCAAGATATCCTTAGAGGTATATATAGAGTGCCAAGGGATGGACGTGAGCAAACATCATACGTACCTTCCATTCTTTCTCCTACCCTAGTCCAGGACCGTCCTAGACTACCTTCTCAACCACAGATCTTCATCACGTTTCCTACACTGTCCCTAAGAGCTATTCATTCCCTGACCTGATCCCATGACTACAGCAAACCGTTTACCAAGTCGCAATCTTCAACAGTTCTGGTAACCAGTCTCCTGAGGGCCAATCATCCACTGCTCAACCCCCCACAACTCTACCAGTACCCATTTCTAATCCTAGGACTGAATTTCCCATGTTATTCATGGGGGTGGAGTCAACTTCCTATAATCTCGCGAGTTGACCCCAGTCCATATACCCCAGTTACAAACATACTAAAGAATTTTCCCCATTATTTGTCTGTCATCGTCCAGTATGTACTGGTCCGTGTCATCGTCCAGTGTGTACTGGTCTGTGTCATCGTCTAGTGTGTACTGGTCTGTGTCATCGTCCAGTGTGTCGTTGTCCTCAGCTGGGGGTCAAGCCAATCCTGACCGTGAAATATGGTTGACCTGGTCTAAATGCGTTCCCCTCAGACTGATCTGATCACAAGGATTCACTTCACTAATGATGGCGAACCAGCTGTACCACATGAATGAGTCAGGGAATCAGGTTGATGAGCGAGCCAGATCAACATCGTCTGCTGTGTCCATGTTATGTATTGGATCACCACAGTCCACGTCATGCACTTGGGTCAGCACAATCCACGTCATGCACTGGGGTCAGCACAGTTCCACGTCATGCACTGGGGTCAGTACAGTCCACGTCATGCACTGGGGTCAGCACAGTCCACGTCATGCACTGGGGTCAGCACAGTCCACGTCATGCACTGGGGTCAGCACAATCCACGTCATGCACTGGGGTCAGCACAATCCACGTCATGCACTGGGGTCAGCACAGTTCCACGTCATGCACTGGGGTCAGTACAGTCCACGTCATGCACTGGGGTCAGCACAGTCCACGTCATGCACTGGGGTCAGCACAGTCCACGTCATGCACTGGGGTCAGTACAGTTCCACGTCATGCACTGGGGTCAGCACAGTTCCACGTCATGCACTGGGGTCAGCACAGTCCACGTCATGCACTGGGGTCAGTACAGTCCACGTCATGCACTGGGGTCAGTACAGTCCACGTCATGCAATGGGGTCAGCACAGTCCACGTCATGCACTGGGGTCAGCACAGTCCACGTCATGCACTGGGGTCAGCACAGTCCACGTCATGCACTGGGGTCAGCACAGTCTACGTCATGCACTGGGGTCAGTACAGTCCACGTCAAGCACTGGGGTCAGCACAGTCCACGTCATGCACTGGGGTCAGTACAGTCCACGTCATGCAATGGGGTCAGCACAGTCTACGTCATGCACTGGGGTCAGCACAGTCTACGTCATGCACTGGGGTCAGCACAGTCTACGTCATGCACTGGGGTCAGTACAGTCCACGTCATGCACTGGGGTCAGCACAGTCTACGTCATGCACTGGGGTCAGCACAGTCCACGTCATGCACTGGGGTCAGCACAGTCTACGTCATGCACTGGGGTCAGTACAGTCCACGTCAAGCACTGGGGTCAGCACAGTCCACGTCATGCACTGGGGTCAGTACAGTCCACGTCATGCACTGGGGTCAGCACAGTCTACGTCATGCACTGGGGTCAGCACAGTCTACGTCATGCACTGGGGTCAGTACAGTCCACGTCATGCACTGGGGTCAGTACAGTCCACGTCATGCAATGGGGTCAGCACAGTCCACGTCATGCACTGGGGTCAGCACAATCCACGTCATGCACTGGGGTCAGCACAGTCCACGTCATGCACTGGGGTCAGCACAGTCCACGTCATGCACTGGGGTCAGCACAGTCCACGTCATGCACTAGAGTCAGCACAGTCCACGTCATGCACTGGGGTCAGCACAGTCCACGTCATGCACTGGGGTCAGCACAGTCCACGTCATGCACTGGGGTCAGCACAGTCCACGTCATGCACTGGGGTCAGCACAGTCTACGTCATGCACTGGGGTCAGTACAGTCCACGTCAAGCACTGGGGTCAGCACAATCCACGTCATGCATTGGGGTCAGCACAGTCCACGTCATGCACTGGGGTCAGCACAGTCTACGTCATGCACTGGGGTCAGCACAGTCCACGTCATACATTGGGGTCAGCACAGTCCACGTCATGCACTGGGGTCAGCACAGTCCACGTCATGCACTGGGGTCAGCACAGTCCACGTCATGCACTGGGGTCAGCACAGTCCACGTCGTGCACTGGGGTCAGCACAGTCCACGTCATGCACTGGGGTCAGCACAGTCCACGTCATGCACTGGGGTCAGCACAGTTCCACGTCATGCACTGGGGTCAGCACAGTCCACGTCATGCACTGGGGTCAGCACAGTCCACGTCATGCACTGGGGTCAGCACAATCCACGTCATGCATTGGGGTCAGCACAGTCCACGTCATGCACTGGGGTCAGCACAGTCCACGTCGTGCACTGGGGTCAGCACAGTCCACGTCATGCACTGGGGTCAGCACAGTCCACGTCATGCACTGGGGTCAGCACAGTCTACGTCATGCACTGGGGTCAGCACAGTCCACGTCATGCACTGGGGTCAGCACAGTCTACGTCATGCACTGGGGTCAGCACAGTCCACGTCATGCACTGGGGTCAGCACAGTCCACGTCGTGCACTGGGGTCAGCACAGTCCACGTCATGCACAGGCCTAACAACAGCTTCTCTAATTCTAAAGAATTCCTTTCGGTTGTACAAAATTCACTGTCTCTTTTTATTATTTCTTTTGTTTCGTTATAAAACGTTATTGTTTATATGGCAGCTGATGGTTCTTGTTGTGACTTTACGAAGTGATAGCCAAAAGTTGTGATCTGGATGATAATGGCCACCTGCTTGTTGCCTAGACTGATTTTGGGAACACGACGGGACGACCTTTGGGTATGACAGTACGACCCTTAAGAACAACCCTAGAGCACGACGGTACGACCTTGTGAACACGTTATGGCCCTTGAGAAGGACGTTACGACCCTTGAGAAGGACGTTACGACCCTTGAGAAGGACGTTACGACCCTTGAGAAGGACGTTACGACCCTTGAGCACGATGGTACGACACATAAGCACTGCGTTACGACCCTTGGGTATATGACAGGTTGACCTTTCACCAGGCCCGCGCTGGTCAGGTTAAAAGTCAGACCATCAAACGACCGTCGTGCTCCTGGGTTGCATCGTAGTGCCCAATGGTCGTACAGACGTGCTCAAGGGTCGTACTAGTGTGTTCAAGAGTCGTACCATCGTGGTCAAGGCTCGTTACGTAGTGCTCAATGGTCGTACCGACGTGCCCAAGGGTCGTACCATCGTGATCCAAGAGTTAAGCAACGTCAACTGTATAATGTAGTATTCATTCAAAAGGAAAAAAAAAAAATCCCAGAGAAGCTGACATTTCTCAAAAAAAAATCCCAGAGAAGCTGACATTTCTCAAAAAAAAAAAATCCCAGAGAAGCTGACATTTCTCAAAAAAAATCCCAGAGAAGCTGACATTTCTCAAAAAAAATCCCAGAGAAGCTGACATTTCTCAAAAAAAATCCCAGAGAAGCTGACATTTCTCAAAAAAAATCCCAGAGAAGCTGACATTTCTCAAAAAAAAATCCCAGAGAAGCTGACATTTCTCAAAAAAAATCCCAGAGAAGCTGACATTTCTCAAAAAAAATCCCAGAGAAGCTGACATTTCTCAAAAAAAAATCCCAGAGAAGCTGACATTTCTCAAAAAAAATCCCAGAGAAGCTGACATTTCTCAAAAAAAATCCCAGAGAAGCTGACATTTCTCAAAAAAAAATTTAACTTTTTTTTCTAACGAGACATTTAAATGTCAGGTTCCTGAACCAAGCATGTGGCACCTGTGACCTACATGACGAGGTCAAAGAGCACTCGGGAACCACGAAGCTGAGATAACGTACAAACAGACACTTTGTTATTCTCTTAAGATCTCTAAAGATCTCTATTAGGGAGATGCCTTATCTTCCAGCCAGTGTGTTGGGTTAGGATGCCAGCTGTCGGGGTCAGAGGTCAAGCCGGCGGGGAGAGACAGTGAGCTTGACCACGCCCGCTAGAGGTCACGCGGGGGGTCACCAGTCAAAACGTCTGACGGGGCTGATAGTACTCGAGGGAATGGCTGGGGTTACGTATGGTCGAGGTGACCTCGTCTGACCCCAGGTTGTGTAAGGCAGACAAGTACAATTAATTTGCATATACTCATGGCCAGGACCTGCAGCTTCAGGATGGCTAGGACCTGCAGCTTCAGGATGGCTAGGACCTGCAGCTTCAGGATGGCTAGGACCTGCATCTTCAGGATGGCCAGGACCTGCAGCTTCAGGATGAATAGGACCTGCATCTTCAGGATGGCCAGGACCTGCAGCTTCAGGATGGATAGGACCTGCAGCTTCAGGATGGCTAGGACCTGCAGCTTCAGGATGGCTAGGACGTGCAGCTTCAGGATGGATAGGACGTGCAGCTTCAGGATGGCCAGGACCTGCAGCTTCAGGATGGCCAGGACCTGCAGCTTCAGGATGGCCAGGACCTGCAGCTTCAGGATGGCCAGGACCTGCAGCTTCAGGATGGCCAGGACCTGCAGCTTCAGGATGGCCAGGACCTGCAGCTTCAGTCTGAACAGGACTGCAAGATCTGGAACTGGACAGGGTCCGTGAGTGGTTTCGTCAGCGACGCTGACCACTACACCACGGAAGCCCGGAATTGATTATAAACATATTAGCTCTTCCCACAGTTTTGCCTCGTGCCTTGAACCTGTGCGTATGTGTGTGTGTGTGTGTGTGTGTGTGTGTGTGTGTGTGTGTGTGTGTGTGTTGCATTGTTCTAATGTATTCATATGTCTAGTAGAGTCTTCATTCTAAAGAATTCTCGCCTTTATCTCTTTCGCTCAGCCATTCGGTGCCGTATGTAAGTCAATGTAAAGTCTTGAATGCACACACACACATATAACTGTCTTGTATGAAGGATGCTTGGTCGGTCATTGCCAAAAGATGATGCTCGTATATGGACTTTGAGATGTAGTGGTGAGCGTTCCTGACTGTGACACATTCCCGGGCCACTCAGGGTCGAGCGCACAGGCTCCAATCGTGATTGCGGCAGTCGGCCCACAGTCAACCCAGCTGTTCATCCACCCCTAGGGGTTGGTCGATAAGATGGGTCCCTGGCTCAGGCTAGGGTATATGTATATTTAGCGTTAATGGGATGGCCTTAATTAGGGCCCCAGCTGCCTGTGCCGTCTCAGTTAACATAAAAAGAAATAGTAAATGAAAATAAATGAATAAATAGATATTACGGTAAAAGAAACAGTATCTGCAGTAAGGAAGCAGCAGTAGCAGAAAGCAGTAACAAGTAGTAATATAAGTAGTAATCATAGGAACTTAAGAAGTAACTTAAATATCAACAGCATTAACTTGAGAAATAACTTTAATAACTTGAGTGACAGTAGTAGTAGTAGTAGTAACATAAGCACTAGCAGCTACTTTATCAAGTAACAGTAGTTACATGTGTTATAGTGATAATAACTTGAGAAGTATGAATAGTTACATGAATAGTATTAATGTAGAGTACAGTTCTAGTAAAAGAAGTAGTAGTAATAGTAGCAATAACAGTGGTAGTAGTAGTACAAGTAGTAGTAGTAGTAGTAGTAGTAGTAGTAGTAGTAGTAGTAGTAGTAGTAGTAGTAGTAGTAGTAGTAGTAGGAGTACAAGTAGTAGTAATAGTAGTTGTAGTACAAGTAGTAGTAGTAGTAGTAGTAGTAGTAGTAGCATAAGTAGTAGTAGCAGTAGTAGTAGTAGTAGTAGTAGTAGTAGTAATAGTAGTAGTAGTAGCATACGTAGTAGCAGCAGTAGTAGTAGTAGTAGCAGCAGTAGTAGTAGTAGCATAAGTAGTAGCAGCAGCAGTAGTAGTAGTAGCATAAGTAGTAGCAGCAGCAGTAGTAGTAGTAGCATAAGTAGTAGCAGCAGTAGTAGTAGTAGTAGCATAAGTAGTAGCAGCAGTAGTAGTAGTAGTAGCATAAGTAGTAGTAGCAGTAGTAGTAGTAGTAGCATAAGTAGTAGCATAAGTAGTAGCAGCAGCAGTAGTAGTAGTAGTAGTAGCAGTAGTAGTAGTAGTGGCATAAGTAGTAGCAGCAGCAATAGTAGTAGTAGCAGTAGTACATGTAGTAGTGGTAGTACAAGTAGTAGTGGTAGTACAAGTAGTGGTAGTAGTAGTAGTAGTAGTGATCACACGTGCATCAGTGTTCACACCACACAGGCCTCCCCTGGTGAGGGCCACACCACGCAGGATGATAAATACTAGATGATCGGGAGGGACGCAACACACACTCCCGTCGTGTAATGGTATGCAAATCAATGTTCATTCGTGTGTTGGCTGAAGCTGATGGTAACACGGGGCAAGGCCACTTCCCTCACTAGTCTCATGTGGAGCATGTAATATACTCGCCGGCAGCAAAGAGCTTTTTTGCCCCACCACCACCACCACCACCACTCCCTACACCGCTGATGCCGGAGACCTCCACCAAGGCTATATGCTGGGGCTTTGCAGGGTTGAATGTACACCTAATAATGTGATCCCTCCCTCCGTCTTCAGTGAGGGACTCTGACTTCTACGTCTGTACTGGTGTCATTAGGAGATGAGACTTGCTTGATCAGCTTCGGGTTATCACCAGTCTCAAGTGATTTGCTTCTTGAAAAATAGAGGGAAAAAAAGAAGACTACACACCAGTGTTACTAGGCAAGAAATACTAGAAATACTCGACCAGACAACTGAGCCACAGACGCCCACAACAACCTTAGTTACTTAACGAGTGAGGTTGTGGCTGCTGGAGAGATGTGCAATATGCTGAACATATTCTTCCCACGAGTTTGTGTTGTATGGATGTAGATATTGACAATTACTTTATCTTCACCATTCAATATATATATATATATATATATATATATATATATATATATATATATATATATATATATATATATATATATATATATATATATATATATATATATATATATATATATATATATATATATATATATTTTCTTTCTTTCATACTATTCATATATATATATATATATATATATATATATATATATGGGGCTGGAAATCCTCCCCTCTCGTTTTTTGTTTTTTGTTTTTTTTCCAAAAGAAGGAACAGAGGAGAGGTCCAGGTGAGGATTTCCCTCAAAGGCCCAGTCCTCTGTTCTTAACGCTACCTCGCTATTGCGGGAAATAGCGAATAGTATGAAAAAAAAAAAAAAATATATATATATATATATATATATATATATATATATATATATATATATATATATATATATATATATATATATATATCCACCCTCCTCCACACAACCCTATCTATAGCTCGCGCTTCGCAACCATATAACATTGTTGGAACCACTATTCCTTCAAACGTATCCATTTTTGCTTTCCGAAATAATGTTCTCGCCTTCCACACATTCTTCAACGCTCCCAGAACTTTCGCCCTCTCCCCCACCCTGTGACTCACTTTCGCTTCCATGGTTCCATCCGCTGCCAAATCCACTCCCAGATATCTAAAGCACTTCACTTCCTCCACTTTTTCTCCAATTAAACTTATCTCCCGGTTGACTTGTCGCTCAACCTTACTGTACCTAATAACCTTGCTCTTATTCACATTTACTCTCAGCTTTCTTCTTTCACGTACTTTACCAAACTCAGTCACCAGCTTCTGCAGTTTCTCACCCGAATCAGCCACCAGCGCTGTATCATCAGCGAACAACAACTGACTCATTTCCCAAGCCCTCTCATCCACAACAGACCGTATACTTATCCCTCTCTCCAAAACTCTTGCATTCACCTCCCTAGCAACCCAATCCATAAACAAATTAAACAACCATGGGGACATCACACACCCCTGCCGCAAACCGACATTCACTGAAAACCAATCACTTTCCTCTCTTCCTACTCGTACACATGTCTTACAACCTAGATAAAACTTTTCACTGCATCTAGCAACTTGCCTCCCACACCATATACTCTTAATACCTTCTACAGAGCATCTCTATCAACTCTATCATATGCCTTCTCCAGGTCCATAAATGCTACACACAAATCCATTTGTTTTTCTAAGTATTTCTCACATACATTTTTCAAAGCAAACACTGATCCACACATCCTCTACCACTACTGAAACCTCACTGTTCCTACCTAGTCTGATGCTCTGTACATCACTTGACTCTCGATCAGTACCCTCCTATACAATTTCCCCAGGAATACTCAACAAACTTATACCTGTGTAATTTAAACACTCACCTTTATCCCCTTTGTCTTTGTACAATGGCATTGTGTATGCATTCCGCCAATCCGCAGGCACTTCACCATGAGCTATACATACACTGAATATCCCCAACAACCAGTCAATAGCACAGTCACCCCCTTTTTTAATAAATTCCACTGCAATACCACCCAAACCCGCCGCCTTGCCAGTTTTCATCTTCCGCAAAGCTTTCACTACCTCGTCTCTGTTTATCAAACCATTCCCCCTGACCCTCTCACATCGCACACCACCTCGACCAAAACAGCCTATATCTGCCACTCTATCATCTAGCACATTCAACATACCCTCAAAATACTCACTCCATCTCCTCACATCACCACTACTTGTTATTACCTGCCTATTAGCTCCCTTCACCGATGTTCCCATTTGTTCTCTTGTCTTACGCAGTTTATTTACCTCCTTCCAAAACATCTTTTTATTCTCCCTAATATATATATATATATATATATATATATATATATATATATATATATATATATATATATATATATATATATATATATATATATATATATATATA
Source organism: Panulirus ornatus (assembly GCF_036320965.1). Classification (NCBI taxonomy): domain Eukaryota; kingdom Metazoa; phylum Arthropoda; class Malacostraca; order Decapoda; family Palinuridae; genus Panulirus; species Panulirus ornatus. The sequence goes on along the minus strand of NC_092225.1, from coordinate 64,530,445 downwards.
TATATAGTGTGTGTGCGTGTGTGTGTGTGTGTGTGTCCACCGAGTGAACCCTCTGGTAGAGGTCGAGTTGAACTAACGAACGTAAACGAAAATCATATCAGTCGATTTGTTACAGTTGGCAGAACACTAGATTACCCGCAGTGTTGACTCAGGGGTAAACTGAATACACATTAAGCCAACAGACATCTCGGTGCCAGCAGGACGCAGAACACACAGGAATACTTGAGTGTTGTTAACCAAGGAAAACTATGCTGAAGGATCAACAGAACTTATGAGAGTCTGACCTGACTTCACCCTTAGGTCTGGACACTTACATTATGTGAGCTTAGAAAATATATTACTCTCATGATCGTCTAATTTGGTGCACCAGGCTTGGCCGGGTGGACATTCAAGTATACGTTGCATTCAAGACTGTTTTCTATATTCTAACCTGAACCATCCCGAAAGTTTTTAGAAAATTTCTTTTGTGAGCAAAAAAAAAAAAGAAAAGATTCACTCAAAATTTAGTTAGAAATTTGAATATCATGAACTTATAGATAAGAAAACTCTTCAAATGAATCTCCCTCGAACGGTTCACCAATTTATATGGTTCACCATACGAAGAAAAGAGATGGCAATAACATTTACATATTCCCAGTGTCACACTGAAATTAACTTCAATTCTCCGTCTCTTCGGGAAAGTCAAGGGAAGGTTTTCATAGGTTTCGTCAGCCTGTATTTAATTTCTTTCTTCGTTTACGATGTCTTTTAACCATCATCGTCAAATCCCAAGCCACTATCATAAACCTCATTGATCTAAGACATCCGGTGTTTACTCTTAATTAAACCTAAACACTCACCATGTTACTATAAACCAAAACACTCACCATGTTACTATAAACCAAAACACTCACCATGTTACTATAAACCAAAACACTCACCATGTTACTATAAACCAAAACACTCACCATGTTACTATAAACCAAAACACTCACTATGTTACTATAAACCAAAACACTCACTATGTTACTTTGATTTCAGTCACTGAAGCCTCAGTCTCAGAGCCTTACGTGCTCTCTGTATCCTCCCCTACACCACGGCTCACTCGATGGGTAGCAGCGCACGATACATCCAACGTCCTCACCTTTACAATCATATCATAACACTAAGTAAACCTAGATAGTGTACTGTACATACACCCAACTAAACCCAAGCATTGCACCATACATACACCCCACTAAACCCAAGCATTGCACCATACATACACCCCACTAAACCCAAGCATTGCACCATACATACACCCCACTAAACCCAACCATTGCACCATACATACACCCCATTAAACCCAACCATTGCACCATACATACACCCCACTAAACCCAAGCATTGTACCATACATACACCCCACTAAACCCAACCATTGCACTATACATACACCCCACTAAACCCAAGCATTGTACCATACATACACCCCACTAAACCCAACCATTGCACCATACATACACCCCACTAAACCCAACCATTGCACCATACATACACCCCACTAAACCCAAGCATTGTACCATACATGTCGCTAAGTTAGGACAGAGCATCATAACCCTCACTAAACCAAGACACACTACCATAAACCTCACAAAACTAAGACAAATTATCATAACCTCAGTAGACCAAGACAGAGTAACATCTCCTCAGTAAACCAAGATATAGTATCATAAACCCCACTAAACCAAAACATAGTACCACAAACCTTCCTAAACCAAGACACAGATCATAAACTTCAGTAAACCCGGGCACTGTACACCATAAACCTCTGTAAACCAAGACACAGTATCATAAAACTCAGTAAACTTGGACATGGTATCATAAACCCTGGTAAAACCAAGATAGGTTATCATAAACCTCAGTAAACCCAAACACTGTACACTGTAAACCTCAGGAACAAACCACGAAAAACAAGTTTTGAATCGTTTTCCACACTGTTACTGCTAACCTTGAGGTGGTAACGTAAGAATATTCAGAATACCTGTGGGTACCGCCCATCACCTGATGACGTGTAGGTACCACCCATCACTAGATTACCTGTGGGTACGGCCAGTCACCAGAATACCACCTGTAGGTACCATCCATTACCAGAGTACCTGCAGGTACCGTCCATTATGAGGGTACCTGCAGGTACCGTCCATTATGAGGGTACCAGCAGGTACCGTCCATTATGAGGGTACTTGCAGGTACCGTCCATGACGAGGGTACCTGCAGGTACCGTCCATTATGAGGGTACCTGCAGGTACCGTCCGTTATGAGGGTACCTGCAGGTACCGTCCATTGTGAGGGTACCTGCAGGTACCGTCCATTATGAGGGTACCTGCAGGTACCGTCCATGACGAGGGTACCTGCAGGTACCGTCCATGACGAGGGTACCTGCAGGTACCGTCCATTATGAGGGTACCTGCAGGTACCGTCCATTATGAGGGTACCAGCAGGTACCGTCCATCACCAGCATAAAATCATCGAAACCTTGAGGAACTTTCCCCAGTCGATCTGGCCCCTGCTGGACGGCGCCCTCGGTGACCTGGAGGCAGGAACGTGCGGGGTCAGAGGTCAACGTGGGTCACCTGCGGCAGGAGGCACTCTGAGCCCCTCACCTTCACAACCTGCCGCACAACTGTTATGAAAACCTGGTCTTTACCCCTTCATGACAACGCCAATGAGGCATGGAAACCTACTGAACACCATTCTATTAACGAACAACTAATTTGTATCTCAAAGTCTTTCGATCTATCAAGATATTGCGCTGCGGGAGAGAACACATCAGGCTCGTATGTAAGGACACTGTTCTCTATCATACGATAAATTTACGAAAACCTAGATGACAATCTAAGAGAGAAATTGGAGTTAATATTGCCGCTAAACATTGGATGAAATCCTGTTAATGTAAACATCGTCACAAAAGACGTGGATGAACACCTCAGCGATATAACTCCACTGAAGGTGAGAAACATTCTTAATCATGAGTAAACATCGTAAGTAAATGCTTTATAGGATTCTAAAGTGATCCTACAGTAAACATCGCCACTAAACACGTTAAACAACCCTAGAGGTAATTTACAATAAACATCACCACTATACGCATTAAAGAATCCTATAGGTAATTTACAATAAACATCACCACTATACACATTAAAGAATCCTATAGGTAATTTACAATAAACATCACCACTATACACATTAAAGAATCCTATAGGTAATTTACAATAAACATCACCACTAAAGAATCCTATAGGTAACTTACAATAAACATCGCCACTATACACATTAAAGAATCCTATAGGTAACTTACAATAAACATCGCCACTATACACATTAAAGAATCCTATAGGTAATTTACAATAAACATCGCCACTATACACATTAAAGAATCCTATAGGTAACTTACAATAAACATCGCCACTATACACATTAAAGAATCCTATAGGTAACTTACAATAAACATCGTCACTATACACATTAAAGAATCCTATAGGTAACTTTTAATAAACATCGCCACTATACACATCAAAAGAATCCTCAAGTAATCCACAGCAAATTTCGCCGCTACAATCATGAAAAAGAAAAATTACATTCGATTTCCATGAATAAATCAGAGCGAAAGTGAGGTCTGGTGTGAGGGGATGAGGGAGCTCGGGTGAGATATGGCTGGTCCCCATTTGAATGACTGACAAAGCAGCGTTTTGCACTTCGCCATACGATTTATGATTCCTAGTGAAGAAAAAAGAAATAAGTCTCGAGGTATAGACTCCGCCTGAACGAAGAAGATTCAGTGGTTTGAGTCCCCCTGTTGTTCGTTGCAGAGACTATGTCTCATCTTCAAATCTCTGATGAGAAATCAAGCAACACAATGGATTTATTTTTTTGGCAACACTCCCAGGCCCGCCTGTGAGGCCACGCCACTCCTCAACACCCCTGGTTGTCCTTACGTTTCCTACAACACCCTTGTGTTCCACAGTGTCAACACTCCTGTGTTCCACAGTGTCAACACACTTGTGTTCCACAATGTCAACATCCTTGTGTTCCACAGTGTCAACACCCTTGTGTTCCAGCGTCAACACGCTTGTGTTCCACAGTGTCAACACTCTTGTGTTCCACAGTGTCAACACTCTTGTGTTCCACAATGTCAACATCCTTGTGTTCCACAGTGTCAACACCCTTGTGTTCCAGCGTCAACACGCTCGTGTTCCACAGTGTCAACTGTTACTCTTGTGTTCCACAGTGTCAACACACTTGTGTTCCACAGTGTCAACACCCTTGTGTTCCAGGTGTTCCAGTATCAACACCCTTGTGTTCCACAGTGTCAACACCCTTGTATTCCACAGTGTCAATACCCGTGTGTTCCACTGTGTCGACACTCTTGTGTTCCACAGTTTTAGCACCTTTGTGTTCCGCAGTGCCAACACCCTCGTATTCCATAGTGCCAACACCATTGAGTTCCACAGTGTCAACACTCTTGTGTTCCATAGTGTCAACATCCTTGTGTTGCACAGTGTCAACACTCTTGTGTTCCATGGTGCTAACACCATTGTGTTCCACAGTGTCAACACTCTTGTGTTCCATAGTGCCAACACCCTTGTGTTCCACAGTGTCAACACTCTTGTGTTCCATAGTATCAACACCATTGTGTTCCACAGTGTCAACACTCTTGCGTTCCATAGTGCTAACACCATTGTGTTCCACAGTGTCAACACTCTTGTGTTCCATAGTGTCAACACCCTTGTGTTCCACAGTGTCAACACCCTTGTGTTCCACAGTGTCAACACTCTTGTATTCCATAGTGTCAATACCCTTGTGTTCCACAGTGTTAACACCCTTGTGTTCCACAGTGTCAACACCCTTATGTTCCATAGTGTCAACACCCTAGTATTTCACAGTGCCAACACCATTGTGTTCCACGGTGTCAACACTCTTGTGTTCCATAATATAATGCCAACACCCTTGTGTTCCACAGTGTCAACACCCTTGTGTTCTACAGTGCCAACACACTTGTGTTCCACAGTGCCAAAACCCTTGTGTTCCAAAGTGTCAGGTCCCTTGTGTTCCAATGCGAACACCCTTGTGTTCCACAGTGTCAACACCCTTGTGTTCCAAAGTATCAGCTCCCTTGTGTTCCAGTGTGAACACCCTTGTGTTCCACAGTGCCAACACCCTTGTGTTCCACAGTGCCAACACCCTTGTGTTCCAAAGTGTCAGCACCCTTGTGTTCCACAGTGTCAACACCCTTGTGTTCCAAAGTGTCAGCACCCTTGTGTTCCACAGTGCCAACACCCTTGTGTTCCATAGTGCCAACACCCTTGTGTTCCACAGTGTCAACACCCTTTTTCCCATACTTATCTACTTCCATCGGTAGATGTATCTAAATGTTCAAAAAAAGTTCTCATAATTTTTGACTCAGTTGATAATTCGATTCCAGCCCTTTTTTACTAGTCCATTCGATCATAAAGTATAGAAATATAGAAATAGACAAAGTCTGGTGCACTACACGAACGAAAGACAAAGAGGAAAAGAAAGAATACATAACTAAACAACAGAAGGACTGAAACCTGACACTCTGTAACGTTAAACAAATTCAAAATTTTCCTCCCACGTGAGAGTGTTCCTTTCTCCTCCTCCTGTTTTTTTTTCTTCCACTGTTACTTTCCTTGTGGTTCCTGCCTGATATGGACGGTAGCGAGGGTACCGTGTTGTGGGGAGCTGCGGGAGGCACAGGGTGGGGAGGGTTGCAAGCAAGGCGAGTGCTCGGCATATTAGGTGTTGAAGCGGTTTCAGGGTGCTGAGGTATTTGTGAGTGGCACGCGATCAGGCCGTTACCTGGTACCTCTCTCTCTCTCTCTCTCTCTCTCTCTCTCTCTCTCTCTCTCTCTCTCTCTCTCTCTCTCTCTCTCTCTCTCTCTCTCTCTCTCTCTCTCTCTACGCTGGTAACAACCTCCAAAGGCGCCACTTATGCAACACTTCGTCCAGTGTAGGCACGCCAGAGCTGATCACATCATATCTACTCCCATTTTACGTCAGCATCATTATCATCACTATCATCATCATCATCATCACTATCGTGACCCCTCATTTGACCATCACCATCATCATCATAGCTATTATCATCATCACTACAAAGAATGTAGGAGAGAGGCTTGAGGCGATGGCTACATTTATCACAGTAAACACCCACGAAGAGTTCTCCTGCCACTACCCCAGTAGTCACAACCACTATCACCTAACTATCTACCTACCTGATATACTACTACCATTATCCGCCACTACCCTCTGCCATGAACATTTCCATCTACCCTTTGCCTTCACCATTATCCTCTGTCACTTCCTCCTACCATGACCATCACCACCTGCCTCTACCACCACCCCCTGCCACTACCCTCTACCATGACCACCACTACCTGTCACTACCCTCTACCATGACCACCACTACCTGCCACTATCCTCTACCATGACCACCACTACCTGTCACTACCCTCTACCATGACCACTAGCCACCACCTGCCACTACTCCAGACTAGGATCTCCACCACCTGATCTCCACCCCATTACCATGATCACCACCACCTGTCACTGCCCCTTACCATGATCAGCACTACCTCCTACCATTAACCCCCCCTTACGATGACCACCACTACCTCTTGCCATTACCCCCTTACTATGACCACCACAATCTGCTACGACCCCCCTACCATGATCATCACCACCCTCCACTACCCCCATTACCATTAACCACAACCACCTGCTAACACCTGGTAAATACAGCTGCAGCTGTATTTACCAGCAGCAAATACAACACTAATGAGACCCACATAAAGTCTTAATCACACAGACTACGTTGCAGGACTTGCACAGCGATTAACAGCAGGGAACTGTTCCCTGAGACAAGGAATTTACCTTAAACATTTACATAACTTTATACATCTACGTATAATTCACGATCCAGTGATATCAGGGTTGTCTTACGTTTGGAGGAGGAATGCTGCTCATGTACCTCATACTTGTCGTAGATGGTGACTTAGAAGGACGGCAGCAGAGAGCTGGACATCCTCCCCTTCTGTATTACTTTCCAAAAGGGGGGAACAAACGAAGGACTTCGATAGCTTTCCTCCCACACCATTGATCCGTAAGACCTTCCATAAGGCGTCTTTATCGACCTTACAATATGATTTCTCCAAACCAGTAAATGCCACATACCAATCCTACTGTTTCTCTAAGCATTTCTCGCACACATTCTTTAAAACAAACACCTGATCCACACACTCACTACGACTTCAGAATCCATGTTGTTCCTCCTCATTCTGAAGTTCTGTAAATGCCCCCTCTCAGTTATAACTCTGGCATACAACGTACCAGGTACGCTCAATAAAACTCTGTATTTTGAACACTCACCTTCATCCCTCTTGCCTTTATCCAATGGAATTATATATATGCATTCTGCCAGTTCCCAGGCACCTCACCATTATCCATTCATGCGATGAAAATCCTAACTAACTAATCAAAAATACAATCCCTCCCCCCCCCCTTTCTAAGAAATTCAACTGCAGTACCAACCATTCCAGTCGCCTTGCCACATTTCATCTTACTCAAGGTTTTCACCACTTCTCTCTTCACCAAACCACTTGCCATGACTCTCTCACTTTACGTCTCTCGTACCCAAACATCCTACTTCTACCACACTATCATCAGATACATTCAACAATATTTCATAGTACTCACTCCATCTCCTCATCATCTCATCACTGCCCGTTACCACTTCCTTATATGCTCCTTTCACCGATGATCCCATTTGTTCTTTTGATTTTCTCACTCTATAACCCTACTTACAAAATGTCTTGTTGTTCTCCGTCAAGCTTGCTGATACTTGCTCATCCCCACTTGTGTTTGCCATCTTTTTCAGCCAGTGCACCTTCCTCTTGACCTCCTGCCGCTTCCTCTTGCACATCTCCCTATCACTCACAATCCTTCACTGTGAGTACGGCCCATATTCCTCTTTTTCCTCTCTCTTTAGTAACTTATCTTGGTCTTTCAACCTCTCACCACCCATTCCCATCAGCCCACCTGCCAAACTCCGCATGCTACATACTTCTCTTCTTACATATACACCAAAACTGCCTTTCTTAATACCTCCCATTGTTCACCCACTCCCTTAGCTTCGTTTACTCTCGCCTTTTTCATTCTACTTTCAACTTCTTGTACATCTTCTCACAAGTCTCTTTTTCAAATTCCCTTACTTTCACCACATTTTTCTCATATATATATATATATATATATATATATATATATGCATATACACACACGAACAAAGTGCATATGAACGCGCACCTTCATAGAACATACAAACCTCCAACAGCCAGGATCGAGCCCGGGACCCCTGTGCAACAGGCGGGAGCGCTACACCTAGGCTAGGATCGCCCCTAAAAGAAAAATGACTATTCGAATACAATATATATACTATATATACTATGTATACCATGTATACAACGATACAACTAAATATGGAACGATGTGGTATACCGGGGTCGACGTGCTGTCAATGGACTGAACCAGGGCATGTGAAGCGTAAACCATGGAAAGTTCTGTGTTGCCTGGCTGTGGAAAGGGAGCTGTGGTTTCGGTGCATTATTACATGACAGCTAGAGACTGAGTGTGAACGAATGTGGCCTTTGTTGTCTTTTCCTAGCGCTACCTCGCGCACATGTGGGGGGGAGGGGGTTGTTATTTCATTTGCGGCGGGGTGGCGATGGGAATGAATAAAGGCAGACAGTATTAATTATGTACATGTGTATATATGTATATGTCTGCGTGTGTATATATATATATATATATATATATATATATATATATATATATATATATATATATATATATATATATATATATGTGTGTGTGTGTGTGTGTGTGTGTGTGTGTGTGTATATATTTCCTACTATTCGCCATCTCCCGCGTTAGCGAGGTACCGTTAAGAACAGAGGACTGAACCTTTGAGGGAATATCCTCACTTGGCTCCCTTCTCTGCTCCTCTTTTGGAAAAATCATAAAACGATATATATATATATATATATATATATATATATATATATATATATATATATATATATATATATATATTTCTTTTCTTTCATACTATTCGCCATTTCCCGCATTAGCGAGGTAGCGTTAAGAACAGAGGACTGGGCCTTAGAGGGAATATCCTCACCTGGCCCCCTTCTCTGTTCCATCTTTTGGAAAATTAAAAAAAAAAAACGAGAGGGGAGGATTTCTAGCCACCCGCTCCCTCCCCTTTTAGTCGCCTTCTACGACACGCAGGGAATACGTGGGAAGTATTCTTTCTCCCCTATATATATATATATATATATATATATATATATATATATATATATATATATTTTTTTTTTTTCATACTATTCGCCATTTCCCGCATCAGCGAGGTAGCGTTGAGAACAGAGGACTGGGCCCTTGAGGGAACATCCCCACCTGGGCCCCCCCCCCTGTTCCCTCTTTTGGAAAATCAAAAAAAAAACGATTATCAGAGATAGGTGTTTTTGGAGCAGATGAGTGAGTGTTTCAACAGTTTTGGCATACGAGACCGGGTATAAGTAATAGGTGATTTAAACGCGAAAGTAAGTAATGTGACAGTTGAGGCTATAATTGGGCCACATGGGTTATTCAGTGTCATGAATGGAAATGGTGAAGAGCTTGTGGAGTTGTGTGCTGAAAAAAAGACTGGTGATTGGGAATATCTGGTTTAAAGAATAAAACATACACAAGTACATGTAGTTTAGATGGTTAACGGGCATTATTAGATTCAATGTTAATTCGTGGATAAGAGAGTGGTGTGTAGCAATACCAGGAGAGTGTAAAATGGGATAAGGATGCTTTGTGGAAGGTCTCAAGAATATATGGTGTGGGTGGTAAGCTGCCAGAAGCAGTGAGAAGTTTTTATCAAAGATGCAAGGCATGTTTACGAGTAGGAAGAGAGGAAAGTGATTGGTTCTCAGTGTATGTCGGTCTGCGGCAGGGATGTGTGATACCACGATGGTTATTTGATTTGTTCAGGGATGCAGTGGTGAGGGAGGTAAATGCAAGACTTTAGAGAGAAGAGCGAGTATGCAGTCTGTGGGGAATGAGAGGGGTCTGGGAAGTGAGATAGTTGTTCGCTGATGATACAGCACTGGTGGCTGATTCAAGTTAGAAAGTGCAGAAATTGATAAATGAGTTTGGAAGAGTGGGTGAAAGAAGAAAGTTGAAAGTGAATGTAAATAAGAACAAGGGTATTAGGTTCAATTAGGTTGAGGGATAAGTTAGTTGGGATGTAAGTTTAAGTGGAGAAAAAGTGGAGGAAGTGAAGTGTTTTAGTTATCTGGGAGTGGACTTGGCAGCGAATGTAACCATAGAAGCTGAAGTGAGTCGCAGGGTGGGGAAGCGGACGAAGGTTCTGGGAGCGATGAAGAATATACGGAGAGAACATTATCTCGGAGAGCAAAAATGGGTATGTTTGATAGAATAGTGGTTCCACCAATGTTGTATGGTTGCGAGGAATGAACTTTAGACAGGGTTGTGCGGAGGAGGATGGCTGTGTTGAAAAAGAGGTGTTTGAGGACAATATGTGGTGTGAGGTGGTTTGATCTAGTAAGTAATGAAAGGGTAAGAGAGAGGTGTGGCAATAAAACGAGTGTGGTTGAGAGAGCGGAAGAGGAAGGGGTGACAAACAGGATATATGTGTCAGAGGTGGAGAGAATAAGGTAAAGCAGGAGCTCAAATTGGAGGTGGAAGGTGGGAGTGAAAACAATTTTGAGCGATCGGAGCCTGAACATACAAGATGGTGAAATGTGTGCAAGGAATGGAGTGGATCGGAACGATGTGGTATACCTGGGTCGACGTGCTTTCAATGGACTGAACCAGGGCATGTGAAACGTCCGGGGTAAACCATGGAAAGGTCTGTGGGGTCTGAATGTGAACAGGTATCTGTTATTTCGGTGTTTTACTCATGACAGCTAGAGACTGAGTGTGAACAAATGTGGCTTATCTTCGTTTATTCCCTGGTGCTACCTTGCTGACGCAGGAGGTGACGATGTTGTTTCCTGTAGGGCGGTGTAGCGCCTGGAATGGATGAATGCAAGCAAGGATGAATATGTACATATATATATATATATATATATATATATATATATATATATACATATATATATATATATATATATATATATATATATATTTTTTTTTTTTTTTTTTTTTTTTTTTTTTATAATTTGTCGCTGTCTCCCGCGTTTGCGAGGTAGCGCAAGGAAACAGACGAAAGAAATGGCCCCCCCCCCCCCATACACACGTACATACACCCGTCCACACACGCAAATATACATACCTACACAGCTTTCCATGGTTTACCCCAGACGCTTCACATGCCTTGATTCAGTCCACTGACAGCACGTCAACCCCTGTATACCACATCGCTCCAATTCACTCCATTCCTTGCCCTCCTCTCACCCTCCTGCATGTTCAGGCCCCGATCACACAAAACCCCCTTCACTCCATCTTTCCACCTCCAATTTGGTCTCCCTCTTCTCCTCGTTCCCTCCACCTCCGACACATATATCCTCTTGGTCAATCTTTCCTCACTCATTCTCTCCATGTGCCCAAACCACTTCAAAACACCCTCTTCTGCTCTCTCAACCACGCTCTTTCTATTTCCACACATCTCTCTTACCCTCACGTCACTTACTCGATCAAACCACCCCACACCACACATTGTCCTCAAACATCTCATCTCCAGCACATCCATCCTCCCGCGCACAACTCTATCCATAGCCCACGCCCCGCAACCACACAACATTGTTGGAACCACTATTCCTTCAAACACACCCACCTTTGCTTTCCGAGACAATATATATATATATATATATATATATATTTATATATATATATATATGACCGTACATGGTCTCATTGCTTATATGGCCCTCGGGATAACTGATCAATTGGGTGGTTGGTTACTTGGCTGGTTGTGTGGACCTTGGTCCCATCAACTCCCGGGGTCATTGAGGCCGTCAACGTCAAGTTACGCCCACGAATCAGAAAATCTTGATCACCTTCTTCAGGTGTTCAGGTCCATGTTCGCTCTCGCAGGTTATATGGCTCTTGAAAGATGAGCGAAGCGATGGCCGAATCTTTCGTTGTGTGGGGTAAATGCAAAAGTAGCAAGCCCTGGAATGGCATCCCTTTGCTCCGAGGTTCGTCTCGCGCACGCTGACTATATCCTTGGCTGGGTCCTCCTCGCTGGCTGGCTGGGTGTAAAAGCCCAGATCGACGCATGAGTTCGCCCTCTTATTAAGAGCAAGTGAATTTTTTCTTCACATCAAGAGGGAATCCATTATCATCAGCTTCTTTTCATGATCTTGACACTGTTTGCCTGATCGGTTCCAGTCAGATATCTTGAGGGCTGCTGAGGCATCTGCTGCTTACGAACACCCTCGCTCATGGGATAAGTCAGTCCGCTGGGTGGTGATGTAGTGGCGTCACCAATATACTCCACGTTGTAAAGCCTATTAATCTTCATCAGGGTATGACTGTTTATTAATCTTCATCAGGGTATGACTATTTATTGATCTTCATCAGGGTATGACTGTTTATTAATCTTCATCAGGGTATGACTGTTTATTAATCTTCATCAGGGTATGACTGTTTATTAATCTTCATCAGGGTATGACTGTTTATTAATCTTCATCAGGGTATGACTGTTTATTAATCTTCATCAGGGTATGACTATTTATTGATCTTCATCAGGGTATGACTGTTTATTAATCTTCATCAGGGTATGACTGTTTATTAATCTTCATCAGGGTATGACTGTTTATTAATCTTCATCAGGGTATGACTGTTTATTAATCTTCATCAGGGTATGACTGTTTATTAATCTTCATCAGGGTATGACTGTTTATTAATCTTCATCAGGGTATGACTGTTTATTAATCTTCATCAGGGTATGACTGTTTATTAATCTTCATCAGGGTATGACTGTTTATTAATCTTCATCAGGGTATGACTGTTTATTAATCTTCATCAGGGTATGACTGTTTATTAATCTTCATCAGGGTATGACTGTTTATTAATCTTCATCAGGGTATGACTGTTTATTAATCTTCATCAGGGTATGACTGTTTATTAATCTTCATCAGGGTATGACTGTTTATTAATCTTCATCAGGGTATGACTGTTTATTAATCTTCATCAGGGTATGACTGTTTATTAATCTTCATCAGGGTATGACTGTTTATTAATCTTCATCAGGGTATGACTGTTTATTAATCTTCATCAGGGTATGACTGTTTATTAATCTTCATCAGGGTATGACTGTTTATTAATCTTCATCAGGGTATGACTGTTTATTAATCTTCATCAGGGTATGACTGTTTATTAATCTTCATCAGGGTATGACTGTTTATTAATCTTCATCAGGGTATGACTGTTTATTAATCTTCATCAGGGTATGACTGTTTATTAATCTTCATCAGGGTATGACTGTTTATTAATCTTCATCAGGGTATGACTGTTTATTAATCTTCATCAGGGTATGACTGTTTATTAATCTTCATCAGGGTATGACTGTTTATTAATCTTCATCAGGGTATGACTGTTTATTAATCTTCATCAGGGTATGACTGTTTATTAATCTTCATCAGGGTATGACTGTTTATTAATCTTCATCAGGGTATGACTGTTTATTAATCTTCATCAGGGTATGACTGTTTATTAATCTTCATCAGGGTATGACTGTTTATTAATCTTCATCAGGGTATGACTGTTTATTAATCTTCATCAGGGTATGACTGTTTATTAATCTTCATCAGGGTATGACTGTTTATTAATCTTCATCAGGGTATGACTGTTTATTAATCTTCATCAGGGTATGACTGTTTATTAATCTTCATCAGGGTATGACTGTTTATTAATCTTCATCAGGGTATGACTGTTTATTAATCTTCATCAGGGTATGACTGTTTATTAATCTTCATCAGGGTATGACTGTTTATTAATCTTCATCAGGGTATGACTGTTTATTAATCTTCATCAGGGTATGACTGTTTATTAATCTTCATCAGGGTATGACTGTTTATTAATCTTCATCAGGGTATGACTGTTTATTAATCTTCATCAGGGTATGACTGTTTATTAATCTTCATCAGGGTATGACTGTTTATTAATCTTCATCAGGGTATGACTGTTTATTAATCTTCATCAGGGTATGACTGTTTATTAATCTTCATCAGGGTATGACTGTTTATTAATCTTCATCAGGGTATGACTGTTTATTAATCTTCATCAGGGTATGACTGTTTATTAATCTTCATCAGGGTATGACTGTTTATTAATCTTCATCAGGGTATGACTGTTTATTAATCTTCATCAGGGTATGACTGTTTATTAATCTTCATCAGGGTATGACTGTTTATTAATCTTCATCAGGGTATGACTGTTTATTAATCTTCATCAGGGTATGACTGTTTATTAATCTTCATCAGGGTATGACTGTTTATTAATCTTCATCAGGGTATGACTGTTTATTAATCTTCATCAGGGTATGACTGTTTATTAATCTTCATCAGGGTATGACTGTTTATTAATCTTCATCAGGGTATGACTGTTTATTAATCTTCATCAGGGTATGACTGTTTATTAATCTTCATCAGGGTATGACTGTTTATTAATCTTCATCAGGGTATGACTGTTTATTAATCTTCATCAGGGTATGACTGTTTATTAATCTTCATCAGGGTATGACTGTTTATTAATCTTCATCAGGGTATGACTGTTTATTAATCTTCATCAGGGTATGACTGTTTATTAATCTTCATCAGGGTATGACTGTTTATTAATCTTCATCAGGGTATGACTGTTTATTAATCTTCATCAGGGTATGACTGTTTATTAATCTTCATCAGGGTATGACTGTTTATTAATCTTCATCAGGGTATGACTGTTTATTAATCTTCATCAGGGTATGACTGTTTATTAATCTTCATCAGGGTATGACTGTTTATTAATCTTCATCAGGGTATGACTGTTTATTAATCTTCATCAGGGTATGACTGTTTATTAATCTTCATCAGGGTATGACTGTTTATTAATCTTCATCAGGGTATGACTGTTTATTAATCTTCATCAGGGTATGACTGTTTATTAATCTTCATCAGGGTATGACTGTTTATTAATCTTCATCAGGGTATGACTGTTTATTAATCTTCATCAGGGTATGACTGTTTATTAATCTTCATCAGGGTATGACTGTTTATTAATCTTCATCAGGGTATGACTGTTTATTAATCTTCATCAGGGTATGACTGTTTATTAATCTTCATCAGGGTATGACTGTTTATTAATCTTCATCAGGGTATGACTGTTTATTAATCTTCATCAGGGTATGACTGTTTATTAATCTTCATCAGGGTATGACTGTTTATTAATCTTCATCAGGGTATGACTGTTTATTAATCTTCATCAGGGTATGACTGTTTATTAATCTTCATCAGGGTATGACTGTTTATTAATCTTCATCAGGGTATGACTGTTTATTAATCTTCATCAGGGTATGACTGTTTATTAATCTTCATCAGGGTATGACTGTTTATTAATCTTCATCAGGGTATGACTGTTTATTAATCTTCATCAGGGTATGACTGTTTATTAATCTTCATCAGGGTATGACTGTTTATTAATCTTCATCAGGGTATGACTGTTTATTAATCTTCATCAGGGTATGACTGTTTATTAATCTTCATCAGGGTATGACTGTTTATTAATCTTCATCAGGGTATGACTGTTTATTAATCTTCATCAGGGTATGACTGTTTATTAATCTTCATCAGGGTATGACTGTTTATTAATCTTCATCAGGGTATGACTGTTTATTAATCTTCATCAGGGTATGACTGTTTATTAATCTTCATCAGGGTATGACTGTTTATTAATCTTCATCAGGGTATGACTGTTTATTAATCTTCATCAGGGTATGACTGTTTATTAATCTTCATCAGGGTATGACTGTTTATTAATCTTCATCAGGGTATGACTGTTTATTAATCTTCATCAGGGTATGACTGTTTATTAATCTTCATCAGGGTATGACTGTTTATTAATCTTCATCAGGGTATGACTGTTTATTAATCTTCATCAGGGTATGACTGTTTATTAATCTTCATCAGGGTATGACTGTTTATTAATCTTCATCAGGGTATGACTGTTTATTAATCTTCATCAGGGTATGACTGTTTATTAATCTTCATCAGGGTATGACTGTTTATTAATCTTCATCAGGGTATGACTGTTTATTAATCTTCATCAGGGTATGACTGTTTATTAATCTTCATCAGGGTATGACTGTTTATTAATCTTCATCAGGGTATGACTGTTTATTAATCTTCATCAGGGTATGACTGTTTATTAATCTTCATCAGGGTATGACTGTTTATTAATCTTCATCAGGGTATGACTGTTTATTAATCTTCATCAGGGTATGACTGTTTATTAATCTTCATCAGGGTATGACTGTTTATTAATCTTCATCAGGGTATGACTGTTTATTAATCTTCATCAGGGTATGACTGTTTATTAATCTTCATCAGGGTATGACTGTTTATTAATCTTCATCAGGGTATGACTGTTTATTAATCTTCATCAGGGTATGACTGTTTATTAATCTTCATCAGGGTATGACTGTTTATTAATCTTCATCAGGGTATGACTGTTTATTAATCTTCATCAGGGTATGACTGTTTATTAATCTTCATCAGGGTATGACTGTTTATTAATCTTCATCAGGGTATGACTGTTTATTAATCTTCATCAGGGTATGACTGTTTATTAATCTTCATCAGGGTATGACTGTTTATTAATCTTCATCAGGGTATGACTGTTTATTAATCTTCATCAGGGTATGACTGTTTATTAATCTTCATCAGGGTATGACTGTTTATTAATCTTCATCAGGGTATGACTGTTTATTAATCTTCATCAGGGTATGACTGTTTATTAATCTTCATCAGGGTATGACTGTTTATTAATCTTCATCAGGGTATGACTGTTTATTAATCTTCATCAGGGTATGACTGTTTATTAATCTTCATCAGGGTATGACTGTTTATTAATCTTCATCAGGGTATGACTGTTTATTAATCTTCATCAGGGTATGACTGTTTATTAATCTTCATCAGGGTATGACTGTTTATTAATCTTCATCAGGGTATGACTGTTTATTAATCTTCATCAGGGTATGACTGTTTATTAATCTTCATCAGGGTATGACTGTTTATTAATCTTCATCAGGGTATGACTGTTTATTAATCTTCATCAGGGTATGACTGTTTATTAATCTTCATCAGGGTATGACTGTTTATTAATCTTCATCAGGGTATGACTGTTTATTAATCTTCATCAGGGTATGACTGTTTATTAATCTTCATCAGGGTATGACTGTTTATTAATCTTCATCAGGGTATGACTGTTTATTAATCTTCATCAGGGTATGACTGTTTATTAATCTTCATCAGGGTATGACTGTTTATTAATCTTCATCAGGGTATGACTGTTTATTAATCTTCATCAGGGTATGACTGTTTATTAATCTTCATCAGGGTATGACTGTTTATTAATCTTCATCAGGGTATGACTGTTTATTAATCTTCATCAGGGTATGACTGTTTATTAATCTTCATCAGGGTATGACTGTTTATTAATCTTCATCAGGGTATGACTGTTTATTAATCTTCATCAGGGTATGACTGTTTATTAATCTTCATCAGGGTATGACTGTTTATTAATCTTCATCAGGGTATGACTGTTTATTAATCTTCATCAGGGTATGACTGTTTATTAATCTTCATCAGGGTATGACTGTTTATTAATCTTCATCAGGGTATGACTGTTTATTAATCTTCATCAGGGTATGACTGTTTATTAATCTTCATCAGGGTATGACTGTTTATTAATCTTCATCAGGGTATGACTGTTTATTAATCTTCATCAGGGTATGACTGTTTATTAATCTTCATCAGGGTATGACTGTTTATTAATCTTCATCAGGGTATGACTGTTTATTAATCTTCATCAGGGTATGACTGTTTATTAATCTTCATCAGGGTATGACTGTTTATTAATCTTCATCAGGGTATGACTGTTTATTAATCTTCATCAGGGTATGACTGTTTATTAATCTTCATCAGGGTATGACTGTTTATTAATCTTCATCAGGGTATGACTGTTTATTAATCTTCATCAGGGTATGACTGTTTATTAATCTTCATCAGGGTATGACTGTTTATTAATCTTCATCAGGGTATGACTGTTTATTAATCTTCATCAGGGTATGACTGTTTATTAATCTTCATCAGGGTATGACTGTTTATTAATCTTCATCAGGGTATGACTGTTTATTAATCTTCATCAGGGTATGACTGTTTATTAATCTTCATCAGGGTATGACTGTTTATTAATCTTCATCAGGGTATGACTGTTTATTAATCTTCATCAGGGTATGACTGTTTATTAATCTTCATCAGGGTATGACTGTTTATTAATCTTCATCAGGGTATGACTGTTTATTAATCTTCATCAGGGTATGACTGTTTATTAATCTTCATCAGGGTATGACTGTTTATTAATCTTCATCAGGGTATGACTGTTTATTAATCTTCATCAGGGTATGACTGTTTATTAATCTTCATCAGGGTATGACTGTTTATTAATCTTCATCAGGGTATGACTGTTTATTAATCTTCATCAGGGTATGACTGTTTATTAATCTTCATCAGGGTATGACTGTTTATTAATCTTCATCAGGGTATGACTGTTTATTAATCTTCATCAGGGTATGACTGTTTATTAATCTTCATCAGGGTATGACTGTTTATTAATCTTCATCAGGGTATGACTGTTTATTAATCTTCATCAGGGTATGACTGTTTATTAATCTTCATCAGGGTATGACTGTTTATTAATCTTCATCAGGGTATGACTGTTTATTAATCTTCATCAGGGTATGACTGTTTATTAATCTTCATCAGGGTATGACTGTTTATTAATCTTCATCAGGGTATGACTGTTTATTAATCTTCATCAGGGTATGACTGTTTATTAATCTTCATCAGGGTATGACTGTTTATTAATCTTCATCAGGGTATGACTGTTTATTAATCTTCATCAGGGTATGACTGTTTATTAATCTTCATCAGGGTATGACTGTTTATTAATCTTCATCAGGGTATGACTGTTTATTAATCTTCATCAGGGTATGACTGTTTATTAATCTTCATCAGGGTATGACTGTTTATTAATCTTCATCAGGGTATGACTGTTTATTAATCTTCATCAGGGTATGACTGTTTATTAATCTTACCCCACAACGTTCTGTCTTCAGGACAAGAGGACGTGTCACTCCTCAGTAGTGAAGTCCTTCTTGAACCCCACAATATAAGAAAAAGAAATCCCACAATCAGTTCTCTCGTTTTGATGAGATGTAATTATATTCCATGGTAACGAGGCGACGATGGTTCCCACACCAGCCGCCTGTCAGTGCACCCCTGACAGCAAGGAGCAAGGGTAATTACAGCCCAGTGTAGAACTTCTCCTTGTCCGAATGATGAGGCTAACTCTGGCTTCCTCAGGGGCTTATGGCGTCCATTTGGAGGTAAAGTTTATTGCAGTGCGTCTTAGCGTCTAAGGAAGTGTGTGTGTGTGTGTGTGTGTGTGTGTGTGTGTGTGTGTGTGTGTGTGTGTGTGTGATTACCATTTGTGATGACTATTTGTGTGTTACGAGGAAAGTCTTTTATCCCGTCTCTTAACTTTGTATAAATGTACCACGATTTTTTTTTTTTCCTTTGTATGCATGCAGAATGCACACACATACACCAGCCTAAGCCAGGTGCTCATTTATCGACCAGCCCTAGGGGATGGATGAACACCTGGGTTGGGTGTGGGCCAACTGGCACGCCCAGGAGGAGAACTCATGGGGATCCGACCCCGGGCTGGCCCGCGCTGACTAATGGTCACTAACGCTGATCACTAAACCACGGAGGCCCTCATGTGTGTGTGTGTGTGTGTGTGTGTGTGTGTGTGTGTGTGTGTGTGTGTACAAGGAGGTGGGCGTTTGTCTCTCTGAGGGTATTGTTATGTGTCTCTGGAGTCGTGGGCGTGTGTGTTTATGGGAGGCGTGGACGTGTGTGTGTGTCTGCGAGGGCGGAGTCGTGGGGGACATAAAAGGGAAGGCGCCATTCTAAAGGCCTTGCCAGAGGAGCGCCTATGTCATCCTCCACGTCTCACAACAGCTTTTATCACTGACATGTAATGGAGCTCTTACTTGAAGGGCGAAAGCCTCACCCCAAACGTAGTCATGTGCTTCAAGCATACAAGCACGTACCCCACACATGTGCTTGGGACGAGGGGACGCACGTGCTTCGGGCGAGGGGGGTACACGTGCCTGGGGCGAGGGGGGTACACACGCCTGGGGCGAGGGCATGTTTTGGTCCATTTCTCTTATTTTGACAAGTGTAGTTGGTTATCAACCTGTTAAGATAATGGCCTTAAGGGAAACTGTAGTGAAAGTTATGTCTAAAAATGTGAAAGGAATTGGTGAAAACATCACAAGATAACTGAGTTCCCGGATGGAAGTATAAGTAGATAGATCAATAGATAGATAGACAGACAGTAGTAGGTGATGTAGGTGACAGTGAGAGGTGCCCATCGTCCAGGGAAGTAATGTGTGTAGGGATGATGACGCAGTGAGCCATCTACCACTGTGCCGTTTGTCACGTCGTACCCCACCTACTCTGGCCCACCTGGCTGCTATTTGGCTCCTTCTTGCCTCACTTACATGTGGCCTGCCGGCAGTCATTCCAGAAGTTCACACACGCTCTCTCCGTCTCTAACACAATAATTAACGACAAATAATACACACCACCTTTCACTCTTCTCTCCAGTTTTTCCTTCATCTTTTTCGTCATGATCGTACAACATCTTCCACACTATCTAATGCCTCACCGGAACGGCACCACCGGTCGAGGGACGGCTAGATGGTCCCCATGACCCCCCCTTAACCGACGTTCATCCAATCATCTGGACACAGATCCCAGATCTGGCTCGTTTTTTATTCACTTACGCAACATTTTCGGTCTCACATTTAATCTTCCTTCTGAAAAACACAATATATATCCACTCCCTCCTCTGATCTTCACTCTGAAATCGAACTCTCCAAGGCTGCCACCACTCTACACTACCACATCTCTAACGTCAAACCTTCACCATCCTACTTCTCGCTTCGTGGATCAGGACTCCCCAAGCTTTGATGCTTCTGGCTCATCTATGGACAACTCTTCTACTATTTGACTTCTTACTAAAGGGATTGGTCAGGCCCTACCTGGGACGGGGCCTTTTCATTTCCCCTCGTCAACGATCTGAAACAGATAATCATAAACCAGACACGAGTTTCTGATCGTCACGACCATTCATTCTTCCAACACTCGATCTCCGTTTAACTTCTGAACCGTCTCACACAGTTACATTATATCTGCCACCTTAGGTTCCTCCAACCACAGTCTTATTTCTACGACCTCCACCCTCCAGGACGCCAACTCTGGCACCCTGGAAGAACTCAGCTGTTATCTTTTACCAGCTTTACTGGAATGGGTATTGCTTTGCTGCCCTGGATGTTTCATGTTGTGCTGAACGCATAGCAGAGGCTGTTTAGATTGGAATGGAGTCCTACCTTCCATCTTTTATTACTTGACTCTCACTTTTTTAAGTAAAATCCCATGCCTCTCTTTCTGATCACCGGGACAGATTTCGCAGTGCTAGTAGTCACCTCACCCTCACCGACCTCACCTTTGGTGAAATTTGTTATATAAACCCTCGAGATCTCCAAAGCATCTGATACGATGTGGCATAAATCTTTGCTTTCTAAACTCCCAATTTTTGGGGTTTTTCTGCTTCTCTTCGTTCGCTAGACAAGAGCTTCTTCTTTAGCTGGTCCAGTACGGTAGTTACTGATGGAGCGACTCCCCCTCTCTCCTGACTTATCAATAGTGGTGTTCCTCAGGGCTCTGTCCTATCGCCTAGTGTTTTTCTTCTCACCTTAAGTGATCATCCACTTCTGACACTATTCACTAGTATGCTGATGTTTCCACTTTACACACTTCTCACTGTCCTTTCTCTATTTATTTCAATATTTGTATTTATCTCGACCTGAACACATTTTCTCTCTCTGTTCGGACCAGCACAGCAGTTTAGAATGGGAAAATAGTAACCGAGTTAGATCTGATAGTGCTATAACTCAATTTCTTCCTTTTTCTCATTCTAGGAGTCGTTCGTTTTCGTCTGTGCAGTTTCAGAACAGCACAGTTCAGTTCAGTAATATGATTCCGTTGGGCCTGCATAATATCCTACATTCGATCTTGGAAACCTCACATAATCAACATTACAGTGTCAGTTCCCAAAAGCTTGGAGTATTGTATACGTCTCGTGCTAATTTATCTACGAACAGCTACTTCATGTATACAGGGGTTTTAGTCGCCCTAGTATGGAGTGCTGCTCACCTCCTCACTCTGTCCCTGTATAAACCAGAGTGGAATCAACTCCTCCCGTCTCACTAATTCTCCTGGCATCACCTCTCCTCAATCTTCCTTTTCTGTTCGACAAGATGTGACTGTTCTCTCTCTCTCTCTCTCTCTCTCTCTCTCTCTCTCTCTCTCTCTCTCTCTCTCTCTCTCTCTCTCTCTCTCTCGATTTCTCGTTCTCTCGATCTCTCGATCTATCTGTCTATCTTTCTATCTATCTATCTCTTTTTTTTCACACGTATTATTTTGGCCACCGTTCTCGTGAGGTGACTGCTCGAGTCCCTGCCACCAAGGATTGGACCCCAGGAACGCGTCTGGCTGCTGCTTCCCACAGTTTCAGTGTGGAGACCGACCACTCCAGGATTGACCGTCTAGATGCCTCCTTCTTCCCTGGAACAGCAAAGCTGTGCAGTGCTCTTCCTCCTGTCGTCTTCCCTCCTCCAGTGACCTTTCTTCCTTTAAGAGTCAGGTCTACAAACACCTGCGGAGCACTGATTACTTTCTGCTTTCGTTCCCTCTCACTTTATCACTTTCACCCAAGACGACCTTTGCCGGTGTCACATAGGTCACCAGAAAGAAAGAAAATGATGGCATATAATTAGATAATTTTTACATAATTATACACACACACACACACACACACACACACACACACACACACACACACACTCACAGGACATGATGAGGGAACCATTGTACTTCTACTTGTATGTATATGAAGCCCTGATGGACGCGACTGCTCGTTGACAGAACGTCGACAGTCTCTGCCACCACTCCTGACTGCTGCTACATCGCTCTCCAGAACACTCTAAAAATAAACTTCCAAAACTGGGCAGCTGCCAACAACGTCATCATCGACCTAACCTAGACTGTAATTACGTCCGACAGCCTCGCTTGCGAATGTGGCCCACTCCCTACTGTCTCCCTAGGTCTTCAAGGTTGCCCAGTCCACCAAGACTCGATGTCACTCAGGACAACAGACTAGGCTGGCACGACCTCGTCGTCGCCACCACCACCGTCAAGCCTTCCAGCTATCGTCTTTACATTACCTTCGTCGTCGACTTTAGGATCTCGAACTCGCTGCACTTGAGCTTACGACCATCTACACACCTCTCCCTCTTCCCAAACTCCCCTCCGCTCCTCCCGGAGCCTTGTTTTCCTCCTCATCCACCCAACGACAGAGGTTACCAGAACAAGTGCTGAGAAGAGGGTACAAGATGGTCCTCCTTACACCGCCTGTCTCTCCAGCCATCACGGAGACCTCGTCCCTACAGCTAAGGATGAAGTTACTGCTTAAACCCCGGCCACCGTTACCTCCTGCCACCTTGAGATCATTCGTCCCCGAGCTGCGGTTTGGCGCCACAACCGCATCGAAATCAATTTGAACACGTACAGACCAGTCACGGTAACACTCCACCCTAACCAGTGTGAGCCCCATCTACAACCAGTCGACTTTAACCTTCCCCTCATTTTCTCTGATAACTTTTCTATCTAATGTTGCATGAATTTTCTCTGTATGTTTTCAGTCTTTAACTACAGTTAAATCAATGAACCAGTGATGATTCTTACACACACACACACACACACACACACACACACACACACACACACACACGAGGACAAAACAAAAACCGTCTGTATATCACCACTTGTGAATCTCACTGGACAGCCCCAGTCAAGGTCGATCCTAGTCTAGTGATAATGCAATATTTCTTTCTCTCTTTTTATCCCAGCAGCCGTCGTCAACGTCGGAGGCAGACACTGGACACAACCTTGCTAACCACAACCTCTTGCTCGCTAACCAATCCCATCAACAGTGTATCACAACCTCCCACCACCCGAGGGACTGACTGGGACATGAAAAACAACATGCACACCATTAATTAACTCCTGCATAGATCTAATCCACATATCTTGACAATAGGCACACTGCTCAAGGTTGCCCAAATGCGTGGACAGTCAGAGGAGGGGGGGGGGGAGATGCTAGGTGCGCATGCGCGTGGGATGTTGTGTGGGCGGGAGCTCAAGGCCATGGCGGGGTAGCAGAGAGTGCTTGTAAACACTGGAGCTACCCGGGAGACAGGTGCTGAAATGGGCGTCGGCTCCAGTCCTCATTAATTAGCATGAGGATGAAGAGAAACTGTGGCGTTAGTCTTTGATAACTGAGCTCACGGACGTTGAATGGTTCTCGTGTTAACTGGATCTCTACATTCACTTACTTTAAGACTGAACTACTGGTCGTAGACTTTGGCCTTGATGATACTTTAAAAAAAAGTGGCGAATCTCGAGCTGAAGTCGGCATCGTTCTTCTGTTAATCGTGAGAAGATTTCCAAGGAAGCGAGGGTTCCCGTTTCCACGTATTGTGTAAAGGACTCCCATTTACACCCGCTAGTTGTGAGAACACACTGCTGAGGGATGAGGGTCTGTGTAGCCTTAAGGACAGAGTCTGTGCGCCTGGCGGGGGATGTCGGTTCGATGGCTTTTGGGCGCAGGCAAGTGAATCAACAGATCACCAGGTCGAGACGTGTGTGTGTGTGTGTGTGTATGTGTGTGTGTGTGTATGTGTGTGTATGTGTGTGTGTGTGTATGTGTGTGTATGTGTGTGTGTGTGTGTGTGTGTGACATGCGGAACTGAGCTGAGTTAAGGGACACGAAGCACATGCTTAACCTTGGCTGTGCGTTGATTCATCTCCGTCATCGGTACTTAGAAGTTATAAGGGTATACGACGGTCTGAATGGGAGAATAAGAATGAGGCATATAACAAAGAGGATGAATATAGACGGAAAAGATATCGAAGTAAATCTATCATCATTATGATCTTCCACCGGCGTGGATGTGTTCGAATCTAAATTACTGACTCTTAACAAAGATATTTCTAGCATGAAGATAGATGCCAAGTATTAACTGTATTTGATTACTATTAAGGGAAAATTGATAATCACAAGAGATAAGAAAGAAAAATAATCAAAGGGAATGATGATGATAGAACCACAAGGCCTGGATTCTGAAAGAAAAATGAGTTAATTTTCTGATGAACTCACATCTGGCTTAGAACACACACACACACACACACACACACACACACACACACACACACACACACACACACACACACACACACATTCAAAGACAGTGCTTCGGTTTCTGCTCCTGCAAGCTAGTTTACTGCGTGTCTCCGCCATTACCTGCATTATGCAGACCTCTGCAGACCACTGAGTCACATAATTAAAAAAGAGTCGGCAACTCAAGGATGGACCGTCGCAATGTCTTTCTTTTCCTGCAACATTAAGTTTTGAAACTGTTTACCATCTGTCCTTACCAATGGCTTCTTATATATTCAGACACGTCAATCATTTTTTTTATCATTTATTTTGTCCTCTTTCAATCTAATAAGACGTATTTGTGTGTGTGTGTGTGTGTGTGTGTGTGTGTGTGTGTGTGTGTGTGTGTGTACCTTGTCTTACCCTCCTGCCTAAGGAACCCTCTTTTCTGGAGCCCCTATTGCGTCCAAGAATCCAGCCACGCCAAATAGCCGTAGCCATATGTCAAGGTTTGTGGTATTGTGCACGTCTAAGCCTGAGAAGCTAAGGTGAGAGCAGAAGTGTTAAGGAACAGATGCTCAGTGTCTTCAATATGGGCATGCGGGAGTCTTGTGATATGACGAGTTGGTGTTTATAATGTGGCAGTTATGTTTAGTGCCCAAAGCACCAACGAGAAAGAATAACTCGTAAGTGTACAGGGAGTGTAGTTTCAGATGGGTTTATGTGTGTTTCAAAACTAAATTGGGACAGCGGATGTTTAATGAGTCTCGAGTCATTTTGGTGTGAATATATCTTATCAAAGTTGTGTCTACTTGGATTGGGATGAACTGTGAACATAGGCTGTTAAACTGTGAGGCAGGAGTAAGCATTATATTTCTATCTGAGGATTTGTGATTAGATGTACAGTGGTCTGGATGAGAAGAGTCTAGTGCTGTTGCATAAAAATAAGTGCAAAGTATGTTGAGTGGGATTGTATTGGGATACTCTTTGTTCTACTGTGTACATGTAAGTGATTACGGTTGATATTCAGCCCATGATTGCTCTGAGTGCTCTTTTTTATGTTATATTTTTTCATTTTGACACAGCGTGGATTACCAGGTATCCCTGGGGATAGGGGAGAAAGAATACTTCCCACGTATTCCCTGCGTGTCGTAGAAGGCGACTAAAAGGGGAGGGAGCGGGGGGCTGGAAATCCTCCCCCCTTTTTTTTTTTTAATTTTCCAAAAGAAGGAATAGAGAAGGGGGCCAGGTGAGGATATTCCCGCAGAGGCCCAGTCCTCTGTTCTTAAGCCTACCTTGCTAACACGGGAAATGGCGAATAGTTTGAAAGAAAAAGAAAGAAAGATATATATATATATGTGTGTGTGTGTGTGTGTGTGTGTGTGGTTTGTTATTCGGGTTTTAGGCGTGTCGACTGCTATGGCAGTCATTAGGGCCGTCAACCTCATGACATCTTCGACCGAAAAATATTTAAACAATTAGAGTGTTTAAGGTAAATCATAGACTTATACACCCTCACCTTGTATATGACCCTGTTTGGCACATTGTTTATAGCTTGCAAATTTGAAAGATGTCTTTTAAGTACATATTTCTCTTGAGGACATCCACGCTTGTAAGTTTAAATTCAGAGTTATATGACTTTTAATATGATATATTGTAAGAGTCTGTAAGGGAAAAATAATGTATGCACTTTAGAGTTTCGTTACTAGTAACTGCGTAAAACTTTTAGGTGAATTTTAGTGTGAACAAGCAAGAATACTTCAAGAAAAATTACTACTAGCTATGTTACACAACCCTCGGTAAAACAGCTTAAGCATATCTTTCTCCAACTCTCGCCAAGCAAACCTAAGATGAAAGTTCAGTTACTCGCAATGATTCTCACTGTACTTCAGGCCACTATGTACCTCGCGAATGTAATCCATTTTTCAATTTTTACGTATCCTTTAAACTCTTAAATCTGGTCATGCAGTCTTGACGATGAACGACCCAAAACGGTATAGTTACTCATGAAAACGTTTTACAAATATTTGCAGCTTGATAAACATGTAAACAAAAAAGTCCTCAAAAATGAATGAATTAACATAACATTCCAAGAATGAATGTACATTGATAACAAAACCTGAATATGCACTGCTAAATGGCGTCCTAGTTTCGTCTCTTCGATGTATATCAACTGACTCTTATATTTCTCTCTAGTGTCTCTCCTGATGATGTGATTATTACACGAAAGTGCACTTGGGAACTTTTCGTGTTTCATTTTCCCGTGCCGTAGACTCATAGGAATATCTTGATCACGCGCAAAATTGTGATCCTTTCCAATATATATATATATATATATATATATATATATATATATATATATATATATATATATATATATATATATATATATATATATATATATATATATATATATATATACATATATATATATGTATATATATATATATATATATATATATATATATATATATATATATATATATAGAGAGAGAGAGAGAGAGAGAGAGAGAGAGAGAGAGAGAGAGAGAGAGAGAGAGAGAGAGAGAGAGAGAGAGAGAACACATAAACGTTAGATACGAAAGCAGATGGTGTGAACAACTGATGGCTATATATATATATACCTAGTCACACCACATCTGACTGGAGACCATCAGAAGACAGGCTCCCCCCCCACTTGATCTTCACCATGTACAGTGGGAGGGAGAGATAAAGACAGCCACTGTCTTACACAGTGAAGAGCCGGGCCACGTTTTCGTTCCGTGGAGACTCTCGTTTTTCATGAGTGGCATTATGTACTTATCTGACGGTTTTACAGTTTAATTTTATGACAGTTTTTCGTGCGGGCTACTGATGTATCTTCCTGTTTAAAAGGAGATAAATCTTCTTGTATTTCAGCAACATGTTTTAGTGGTTTTCTTCGCTTCATATTTTAGTGGTTTTCTTCGCTTCCACATTATGTCTAACTGTCTGTCAACTGCTTCGGATGCCAACCAACCTTCCTTTGTTCTCTCATTATCTCGACCCGTTAACACGAACACTTGATCATGTTTTACGTTCTTCCTGAGAGCGGGAGAGAGAGAGAGAGAGAGAGAGAGAGAGAGAGAGAGAGAGAGAGAGAGAGAGAGAGAGAGAGAGAGAGAGAGAGAGAGAGAGAGAGAGAAGAAAGATGGCAGACGTGATATGCCCTGCAGAGCACAGTGCTGCCTCGTTGTTCTTGTATTTACGGTTATCATTAGATGATGTGCGGTGATGTCACGCTCGCACTGAATTGTGATTGGCGAGTGAAGAATGTAGGTCTCTCTCTCTCTCTCTCTCTCTCTCTCTCTCTCTCTCTCTCTCTCTCTCTCTCTCTCTCTCTCTCTCTCTCTCTCTCTCTCTCTCTCTCTGTTCAATATATATATATATATATATATATATATATATATATATATATATATATATATATATATATATATATATATATATATATATATATATATATATATTCGTCTTCCCATGTATAAACACAAGGTATGTTATGAGTGCTGACTATGCGCTTCTGGCATCGTGCAAAAACTCAGGTGCAACTCATGCATGATGTAAGGCACCACAGGTTCATGCAAAGATGGAAAGAGGCTTTGTGTATACTTCCTGACAACAAGTGTGGACAGTGTGTCCACGCTGGCAAGCAGGTTCGATCCTGGCTGTTGGAGCTTTGTATGTTTTATGAAGGTGCGCGTTCATATACACTTTATTCGTATTCATATAACTCCGCGTTGTACAGTCAGGTTCGGTAAAACGCTATCAGCTGGCTATGTGTTCTGTTCGGAAACAACCGATAGACCCCGTTGCTCACCATTGTGAGACGAAGGGTATTCGAGTACTTAGTATTTCGAATAGTTGTTTCCTATTATACAGTCCCTTAGCCTAGCGGTTAGCATGCCTGCCTCTTGCACAAGGGGTCCCAGGTTCGATCCTGGCTGTTGGAGCTTTGTATGTTCTATGAAGGTGCGCGTTCATATACACTTTATTCGTATATATATATATATATATATATATATATATATATGTGTGTGTATGTATATATGTATTCATTTATTATACTCTGTCGCTGTCTCCCGCGTTAGCGGGGTAGCGCAAGGAAACAGACGAAAAAATGGCCTAACCCACCCACATACACATGTATATAAATACACGTCCACACACACACATATGCATACCTATACATTTCAACGTATACATATAAATACATACACAGACATATACATATATACACATGTACATAATTCATACTTGTTGCCTTTATTCATTCTCGTCGCCACCCCGCCACAAATGAAATGACAACACACTACCCCCTTATGCGCGCGAGGTAGCGCTAGGAAAAGACAACAAAGGCCCCATTCGTTCGCACTCAGTCTCTAGTTGTCATGCATAATGCACCGAAACCACAGCTCCCTTTCCACATCCAGGCCCCACAAAACTTCCCACGTATTCCCTGCGTGTCGTAGAAGGCGACTAACAGGGGAGGGAGCGGGGGGCTGGAAATCCTCCCCGTTCGTTTTCTTTTTTTTTGATTTTCCAAAAGAAGGAACCGAGAAGAGGGCCAGGTGAGGAATATTCCCTCAAAGGCCCAGTCCTCTGTTCTTAACGCTAACTCGCTAATGCGGGTAATGGCGAATAGTTTCAAAGAAAAAAGAAAAGATATATATATATATATATATATATATATATATATATATATATATATATATATATATATATATATATATATATATATATATATATATATATATATATATTTTTTTTTTATGCTTTGTCGCTGTCTCCCGCGTTTGCGAGGTAGCGCAAGGAAACAGACGAAAGAAATGGCCCAACCCACCCCCATACACATGTATATACATACGTCCACACACGCAAATATACATACCTACACAGCTTTCCATGGTTTACCCCAGACGCTTCACATGCCTTGATTCAATCCACTGACAGCACGTCAACCCCGGTATACCACATCGCTCCAATTCACTCTATTCCTTGCCCTCCTTTCACCCTCCTGCATGCTCAGGCCCCGATCACACAAAATCTTTTTCACTCCATCTTTCCACCTCCAATTTGGTCTCCCTCTTCTCCTCGTTCCCTCCACCTCCGACACATATATCCTCTTGGTCAATCTTTCCTCACTCATTCTCTCCATGTGCCCGAACCATTTCAAAACACCCTCTTCTGCTCTCTCAACCACGCTCTTTTTATTTCCACACATCTCTCTTACCCTTACGTTACTTACTCGATCAAACCACCTCACACCACACATTGTCCTCAAACATCTCATTTCCAGCACATCCATCCTCCTGCGCACAACTCTATCCACAGCCCACGCCTCGCAACCATACAACATTGTTGGAACCACTATTCCTTCAAACATACCCATTTTTGCTTTCCGAGATAATGTTCTCGACTTCAACACATTCTTCAAGGCTCCCAGAATTTTCGCCCCCTCCCCCACCCTATGATCCACTTCCGCTTCCATGGTTCCATCCGCTGCCAGATCCACTCCCAGATATCTAAAACACTTTACTTCCTTCAGTTTTTCTCCATTCAAACTTACCTCCCAATTGACTTGACCCTCAACCCTACTGTACCTAATTACCTTGCTCTCATTCACATTTACTCTTAACTTTCTTCTTTCACACACTTTACCAAACTCAGTCACCAGCTTCTGCAGTTTCTCACATGAATCAGCCACCAGCGCTGTATCATCAGCGAACAACAACTGACTCACTTCCCAAGCTCTCTCATACCAAACAGACATCATACTTGCCCCTCTTCCCAAAACTCTTGCATTCACCTCCCTAACAACCCCATCCATAAACAAATTAAACAACCATGGACACATCACACACCCCTGCCGCAAACCTACATTCACTGAGAACCAATCACTTTCCTCTCTTCCTACACGTACACATGCCTTACATCCTCGATAAAAACTTTTCACTGCTTCTAACAACTTGCCTCCCACACCATATATTCTTAACACCTTCCACAGAGCATCTCTATCAACTCTATCATATGCCTTCTCCAGATCCATAAATGCTACATACAAATCCATTTGCTTTTCTAAGTATTTCTCACATACATCCTTCAAAGCAAACACCTGATCCACACATCCTCTACCACTTCTGAAACCACACTGCTCTTCCCCAATCTGATGCTCTGTACATGCCTTCACCCTCTCAATCAATACCCTCCCATATAATTTACCAGGAATACTCAACAAACTTATACCTCTGTAATTTGAGCACTCACTCTTATCCCCTTTGCCTTTGTACAATGGCACAATGCAAGCATTCCGCCAATCCTCAGGCACCTCACCATGAGTCATACATACATTAAATAACCTTACCAACCAGTCAATAATACAGTCATCTCTTTTTTTAATAAATTCCACTGCAATACCATCCAAACCTGCTGCCTTGCCGGCTTTCATCTTCCGCAAAGCTTTTACTACCTCTTCTCTGTTTACCAAATCATTTTCCCTAACCCTCTCACTTTGCACACCACCTCGACCAAAACACCCTATATCTGCCACTCTATCATCAAACACATTCAACAAACCTTCAAAATACTCACTCCACCTCCTTCTCACATCACCACTACTTGTTTTCACCTCCCCATTTGCGCCCTTCACTGAAGTTCCCATTTGCTCCCTTGTCTTACGCACTTTATTTACCTCCTTCCAGAACATCTATTTATTCTCCCTAAAATTTAATGATACTCTCTCACCCTAACTCTCATTTGCCCTCTTTTTCACCTCTTGCACCTTTCTCTTGACCTCCTGTCTCTTTCTTTTATACATCTCCCACTCAATTGCATTTTTTCCCTGCAAAAATCGTCCAAATGCCTCTCTCTTCTCTTTCACTAATAATCTTACTTCTTCATCCTACCACTCACTATCCTTTCTAATCAATCCACCTCCCACTCTTCTCATGCCACAAGCATCTTTTGCGCAATCCATCACTGATTCCCTAAATACATCCCATTCCTCCCCCACTCCCCTTACTTCCATTGTTCTCACCTTTTTCCATTCTGTACTCAGTCTCTCCTGGTACTTCCTCACACAAGTCTCCTTCCCAAGCTCACTAACTCTCACCACCCTCTTCACTCCAACATTCACTCTTCTTTTCTGAAAACCCATACAAATCTTCACCTTAGCCTCCACAAGATAATGATCAGACATCCCTCCAGTTGCACCTCTCAGCACATTAACATCCAAAAGTCTCTCTTTCGCGCGCCTGTCAATTAACACGTAATCCAGTAACGCTCTCTGGCCATCTCTCCTACTTACATACGTATACTTATGTATATCTCGCTAGAGGGGACGGGAGCGGGGGGCCAGAAATCCTCCCCTCCTTGTATCTTTTAACTTTCTAAAATGGGAAACAGAAGAAGGAGTCACGCGGGGAGTGCTCATCCTCCTCGAAGGC
Organism: Panulirus ornatus; assembly: GCF_036320965.1. Taxonomy (NCBI): domain Eukaryota; kingdom Metazoa; phylum Arthropoda; class Malacostraca; order Decapoda; family Palinuridae; genus Panulirus; species Panulirus ornatus. Next base: position 64,497,326 of record NC_092225.1, on the reverse strand, counting down.
TCAGACTGGGGTGTCTAAATGTGTGTGGATGTAACCAAGATGTGAAAAAAGGAGAGATTGGTAGTATGTTTGAGGAAAGAAACCTGAATGTTTTGGCTCTGAGTGAAACGAAGCTCAAGGGTAAAGGGGAAGAGTGGTTTGGGAATGTCTTAGGAGTAAAGTCAGGGGTTAGTGAGAGGACAAGAGCAAGGGAAGGAGTAGCAATACTCCTGAAACAGGAGTTGTGGGAGTATGTGATAGAATGTAAGAAAGTAAATTCTCGATTAATATGGGTAAAACTGAAAGTTGATGGAGAGAGATGGGTGATTATTGGTGCATATGCACCTGGGCATGAGAAGAAAGATCATGAGAGGCAAGTGTTTTGGGAGCAGCTGAATGAGTGTGTTAGTGGTTTTGATGCACGAGACCGGGTTATAGTGATGGGTGATTTGAATGCAAAGGTGAGTAATGTGGCAGTTGAGGGAATAATTGGTATACATGGGGTGTTCAGTGTTGTAAATGGAAATGGTGAAGAGCTTGTAGATTTATGTGCTGAAAAAGGACTGGTGATTGGGAATACTTGGTTTAAAAAGCGAATATATATATATATATATATATATATATATATATATATATATATATATATATATATATATATATATATATATATATATGCATATATATATATATATATATGCATATATATATATATATATATATATATATATATATATATATATATATATATATATATATATATATATATATATATATATATGCATATATATATATATATGCATATATATATATATATATATATATATATATATATATATATATATATATATATATATATATATATATATATATATATATATATATGAACATGCAGGAGGGTGAAAGGAGGGCAAGGAATAGAGTGAATTGGAGCGATGTGGTATACCGGGGTTGACGTGCTGTCAGTGGATTGAATCAAGGCATGTGAAGCGTCTGGGGTAAACCATGGAAAGCTGTGTAGGTATGTATATTTGCGTGTGTGGACGTATGTATATACATGTGTATGGGGGGGGGGGGTTGGGCCATTTCTTTCGTCTGTTTCCTTGCGCTACCTCGCAAACGCGGGAGACAGCGACAAAGTATAAAAAAAAAAAAAAAAATATATGTATATATATATATATATATATATATATATATATATATATATATATATATATATATATATATATATATATATATATAAATATATATATATATATATATATAGATATATATATAGATATATATATATATATATATATATATATATATATATATATATATATATATATATATATATATATATATATATATATATATATATATATGTATCTTTTTTCTTTCATACTATTCGCTATTTCCCACATCAGCGAGGTAGCGTTAAGAACAGAGGACTGGGCCTTTGAAGGAAATCCTCACTTGGCCCCCTTCTCTGTTCCTTCTTTCGGAAAATTAGAAATGAAAGGGGAGGATCCCCCCCCCGCTCCCTCCCCTTTTAGTCGCCTTCTCCGACACGCAAGGAATACGTGGGAAGTATTCTTTCTCCCCTATCGCCAGGGATAATATATATATATATATATATATATATATATATATATATATATATATATATATATCAGAAACAGTTACATTTGATACACAGAACGGAATATAAAGCACAGCTACTGTACAAGCACTGCATTTCGAAAATACATTAAGACGAACATAACTAACCCAGAGGACAGATGAAATATATTCCAACACCTTATCAAGTCAGCACACGACCCTCGGAATGAACGAGGGAACGGAACAAGGCAAACGATAGGTCAAACGACTACGTAGGAAAATAGACATCGAGGAACCTTGACATATACAACACATCAGACTAATAATCGTAGAGACAACATGAAGAGAATCACTTATTCTTTGCGAGACTTTATAACGAAATGAAAATTGAAGGGAACTAACTAATGCATTATAGATGAAGAACACTAGGGAACATTAAGTGAACAACAGCAAGCCATAAATGTTATCAGGTGGCCAGAGAATATCTAGGACGTTAGGAAAGAAGCAAAATATGAATGTTGCATGTACGGTCGCGTTCCGCCTGAACACATGTGATAAACATTCTTCATCTGTTGCATCATTACCCAGGCATCCAATGGTGTCAACATTATCAAACACGAAATAGATACTTCGTTTTCGTTAAATATACTTAGGCATTTGCTTGGATGATTAAGTTATAGAAAGAGACACAGATGATTATAATGACATACTAAATCTTTGGATATTACACAAAGAAAAATACCATTGAAACGTGCTGCCTTCTCTACACTAATGACGACTTTAACGTTCTTAAACATTTTCTATCAAGATTTTTAATCATTTTCTGTCTTACGCTGTTAACATTAAGAGTTAAGTGAAACAATACTATACCTTCCAGACCCTACAAATCTTCTCAGAATATTCTTACTCTTGAAAAATATTCCAATCTTTACAAGGATTATAACTTGACTGTCATCTTTAACACGTTACATCTTACGTCTGCTTGCATCAAAGATTATAACTTGACTGCCATTTCTAACATGTTACATCTTACGTCTGCTTGCATCAAAGATTATAGCTTGACTGCCATTTCTAACATGTTACATTTTACGTCTGCTTGCATCAAGGATTCTAACTTGACTGCCATTTCTAACATGTTACATCTTACGTCTGCTTGCATCAAGGATTCTAACTTGACTGCCATTTCCAACATGTTACATTTTACGTCTGCTTGCATCAAGGATTCTAACTTGACTGTCATTTTCAACATGTTACGTCTGCTTGCATCAAGCCTTTCAGCCAGTTAGTGAGAAGCATCCTTGCCATCATTCTAATTTTTCCTGGAAAGCTTCACCCCGGCAACCTTCCAATGCTGTATATTCTTAAGATGTTTTCCTTGCACGTCTTTCTAGGAAAACCTGCTGGTCTTCTGCACACTCAACTGCCATTCCAGATAATCTTTCTTCATCCATTCTCCCCAGTTGTCCCAACCATCTCCTCTTTGTTTGTCCAGCTCTTGTCATTAGATGGTTACATTCTTCTTTATGTTATCTTTATCTCGTATGTTATCCTGGTTTGTTTTGCCAAGGATTACTCTTCTGTCGTTTGATCAATCTACATACATCTGTGGCTGTTAATGTCCACGTTTAAGCTCCATACGTTAATGTTGGCATGAGTATAGTGTTGAAAATTACCTGTTCTGAAATGTGTTTCTCCTCCAGTAATGAGGATAACAGATGTGATTGCATACTTTATATCTTTTCATCCCTATTTTCATTTATTTCTAAACTCTAACCCTCCATAGGCGATACTTTGAATCGGAGTTCTTTTGTTTGTGATGATGTCTGCTGATTCAATCTCATATTCAAAACTGTTTGATCTCTTCCAATTACCATCACCTCAGACTAGATCCTGTACGTTTCCTTTTTCTCGTCCAATATCATTCAATGTTCTCACTCATATCTCCGTTGCTTCCTGATGTGATCCTCTACTCATTTACCTGTGTCACTTACCTTCTGCACGTGCAGGAGTTGTGACAGGTGATTTTGCGAGATCATATACATGACCTGAAGAATGTCTCTGAAGATCGCCAATGCATAACCAAAGAACATCCCCAAACATCACTAATGACCGCTGATCTAAACATCTGCTATAGCTTGGAACAGGAGCAAACTCAGTACTGCCTATGGACCTTAAAGGTGATCATCGTAACGTCACAGTATAAAAGCCAACAATATATATATATATATATATATATACGCAATGGCGTCAAGGGAGATTAAATCTACCTGAACCAAATAGGGAGGAAGTTGTGGGTTGTGTGATAAGAGGGATTTATTGGGGTTAGTTGAGTATCAAGGACCCGGGGGACTTTACCTCCCACGAGTACTCTTCCTCCAGCTAGTAACACAACGGTACGATCCCTGAGCACGACGTACGATCCCTGAGCACGACGTACAATCTCTGAGCACGACGTACGATCCCTGAGCACGACTTACTATCCCTGAGCACGACGCACGATCCCTGAGCACAACGTACGATCCCTGAGCACGACGTACGATCCCTGCGCACGACGCACGATCCCTGAGCACGGTGCACGATCCCTGAGCACGACGCACGATCCCTGAGCACGACGTACGATCCATGAGCACGATGTATGATCCATGAGCACGACGTACGATCCATGAGAACGACGCACGATCCCTGAGCACGATGTTACGGCCTTCGAGCACGACGGTACGATCCTTGAGCACGATGGTACGGCCTTCGAGTACGACGGTACGATCCTTGAGCACGATGATACGGCCTTCGAGTACGACGGTACGATCCTTGAGCACGACATACGATCCCTGAGCACAATGGTACAGCCTTCGAGTACGACGGTACGATCCTTGAGCACGATGGTACGGCCTTCGAGTACGACGGTACGATCCTTGAGCACGATGGTACGACCTTCGAGTATGACGATACTACCTTGGGATATATGATGGCCTTACCATTCTTCTCATCCTGACTGGCCAAGTCAAAGATGAGGCCATCATATCCAAGGGTCGTACCGTCGAGGTCAAGAGTCGTACAGTCGTGTTCAAGGGTCTCATCGTCGTGTTCGGTGGTCGTATCGTTGCTCTCAAGTGTCATAACGTTGTGTTCAACGGTCGCCCCGTCTTGCTCAAGGGTCAT
>NC_092225.1:64472607-64490107 GCF_036320965.1 Panulirus ornatus | reverse complement strand
CGGGGCGACCAAGGCTGTGGTTGCAAGGCAAGCGTGTGTGGCTACCTGGTCGACCGACCAGGTACGACCAGAGGAAGATGACGGTATGGTAGATGAAGATGATGATGGTACGGTAGACGAGGAAGATGATAATACGGTAAACGAGGAAGATGATGGTACGGTAGACGAGGATGATGATGGTACGGTAGACGAGGATGATGATGGTACGGTAGACGAGGAAGATGATGATACGGTAGACGAGGAAGATGATAAGACGGTAGACGAGGATGATGATGGTACGGTAGACGAGGAAGATGATGGTACGGTAGACGAAGAAGATGATGGTACGGTAGACGAGGAAGATGATAATACGGTAGACGAGGATGATGATGGTACGGTAGACGAGGAAGATGGAAGAAGAAGGTGAAGGGTTAGGATGGTGATGGTGATAGTGATATGGTGATGAAATGATGGTGGTTGTCGTGATGATGATGGTGGTTGAAGTGGTGAGGACTATGGTGGTTGTCTTGGTGATAATGGTGGTAACAGTGATGGCTGGTTTGGCAATTAGTGGCAGATGACTTGTGGTAGTGGTGGTAGTGGTGGTGGTGGTAGTGGTGGTGATGGTGGTGGTGTTGGTGATGGTGGTGTTTGTGTTGGTGTTGGTGATGGTGATGGTGGTGGTGGTGGCTGTGTTGGTGATGGTGGTGGCGGCGGGTTGTGTGGTAGTTTTGGAGATCAGCGATGATGTTGGTAGGTTAAGGTGTTATTGCTGGTGGTGACTTGTGGAGATGGTGATGGTTAGTCATGGGTATGGGGGGGAAGGGGAAGATAGTGGTTGTGATAGTGGATGGTGATGATTGTTGTTGCTGGATAGTGGTAGGTGGACGAGTTTCTCCTTCTGTGTTGATGGCGATGGTGAGATGTCATAACACGGTGGCAAATGGCAGTAGCAGCTGATGGCACCATCTGCCACAGGCTGACACAATCCCATGGCAGATCACGAAGCCGCGACCTCATGACTAGCGACGAGTTGCCTCGGAGGCGAGAAAAATGGGAGACCCAGCTACGTGGCGGCTGTCTGAACTCCCAGGACGGCCCTACCACGTAGCAGATGGCAGGGGCGATGATGATGGCCGGGATGGCATAGGAAAGGGCTAGGAGGAGTCACTGGGGCAGCGTTAACAGCGAAAGTAAGGATCTCGACCCCTTTCCAGTGAGACATCTGCGGTGTGGCCTCACACCACTTGACCCAACTTCCTCCTTGAGCCCAGACAGGTCAGGACCTCCACGCTCTCACTAGTCCTACATACCTGGCTTGACCCCCTCACTCCTCATTTTCTTGGGTCAGGATCAGACCTTATAAGGTCATGTTCCTACTGTTAGATTCTCGTGTGTGACCAGTGTTTATTAGTGGGATTCCACCCTTGTGAGATGCCCTGTGATTAAGAGTAATCATAGGATTTCTAGTAGTTATGGCCTCTTGATGACCATTCATCTCCTAGACGGCTCATGGGGGTGAACTACGTTCAATCCTACACAGGACGTTCGCTGCCTAACTTGTAGCACTTCTGGTGTGAACTGTTGAAGGATACAGGGGAGGAGTGAACTGTGTGGCGTTCGGTAGGACTTCTTACAGGATTTCCCGCCCACCATCTCTCGAAGACGAGACTGTATTGTGGGAACCGAAGTCTTGAAAGGCTGGCGTAGGACTCCATCGTCATATAACCTAACATGGCGTTCGTAACAAGAGGATAACACGCAATCAACACTGCCGTTTTGTTGAAGTAATTTCTGTTTGGTAATCTTTTCCATCTCCTCTGTTTTTCCATCGTTCGTTGAGGAAGAAACAGGAGGAGAGGAAGGGAGGTTTTCCTACTTCGGTATATTAGATTATCTCTAAGGAGATTAACGGAATCTTCGGTAAGTCAGGATTTATCTACCTGAGCCCCAGTGATCAGGGCTTCACCTGTCACTTTCCGAAGACGTGAGGACACAAGTGACACAGTAAAAACTCTGACTTCATCTGAAGTGTGGATATCAAGACTTGAGAGAGGACAGGGAGAAGTTATTCACATTACATGATCCATTTTTGTAACTATACCTATATATCTATATGATATAAAATCGTATAAAGAGAGAAGACCTCTAGAGCATCACCACTTGTATATCCATTTATACTTGAAGTAACATCTGTACTTACCAGTGAATAGATGAGCGGGACCACGACTCACACCTGTGGACAATCGAAATATTGATCAGTACGTTTACGGGATATCAAGGATTTGATGCATTATGGAATGATATACACTTAGTGAGAGACAGTTACCAGATGTGTGTCTATATATATGTGTGTGTGTAATTACCATTTGTGTGTTACATGGAGAGAATGTTACACTCGTGTTGCCCCCGTCTCTGGATCTTGTATATGTGAACCATTTCATTACTCCTATGTTTGTAAACACACACACACACACACACACACACACACACACACACACACACACACACACACACACACATACACATTCTAACTTATGCATATATATGTATGCGAGTGTGCGAGTGTGTGTGTGTGTGTGTGTGTGTGTGTGTGTGTGTGTGTGTGTGTGTGTGTGTGTGTTTTAGCAATAGTCACTTATCCCTGACACTGGTGCCTACATTAAGACTGGGATAAATAAGAGGTAAAGAAAGGAGGAAAGAAAAAGAAACGTTATTTATTCGTCAACTGTTCTCTCGAGATCACGCAGGTGTGTGAGCATCACCTCCATATACAGGGAAGGAGCAGCCCTCCCCACACAGCCTGGCTAGCTACTCCGGCGGGAAACACACTCGACACCAGACCAGCATCCAAGGTGTTGCAGGCAGACGTAGCTCTTTAAGAGACACGGAGTTCCCATGAAAGATTATAAATCGAATTAATCCCAATCATGTTGATGCCCTCGTGGGTTTAAATGAGTCTTCAGAGGATATAGCAAAGTTCAGAAGATTTTTCGAAAGAGAAACGCAGGGAAACACTAGATTTCTGTCGTGGATAACGGTGGGAAATGTGGATTTCCTTATTTTTTTTAGAGAAACGTTTCTGCGAAAGACCAGAAAACCCAGTGTAGGAAAGTCAGAGGCCATCATACTACCCTCGTATGTACGAACGACCTCGTTAAGAGCAGATTTGAATCGATTCTGGTTGGATGTACGAGTTATGTGGGAAATGATGGGTAGTATTCCCACGACCAAACACACCCTGGTCCTGGTCCTGGTTCTCGTGGATTCAGACCACGACCATTCATGGATGAGGAGGGGAGACAGTCTCAGGGAGAGACGGTACGTGCATCGTACGTGAGGAAGCAGCTGGGCTGTGAGGAAGTAGTTGGGTTGTGAGGAAGCAGCTGGGATGTGATGAAACAGCTGGGTTGTGAGGAAGCAGCTAGGTTGTGAGGAAGCAGCTGGGTTGTGAGGAAGCAGCTGGGTTGTGAGGAAGCAGCTGGGATGTGAGGAAGCAGCTGGGATGTGATGAAACAGCTGGGTTGTGAGGAAGCAGCTGGGTTGTGAGGAAGCAGCTGGGTTGTGAGGAAGCAGCTGGGTTGTGAGGAAGCAGCTGGGTTGTGAGGAAGCAGCTGGGTTGTGAGGAAGCAGCTGGGTTGTAGTCACAAGGTGGGTTAAGGGTGAAACAGAGACGATCGCCTGTGTTGGGAGGTTTGGTCGCGACGATCCGGAACGCGAATAAAGACGCCTCAGTAAATGTTCCAGATGAGCGAGAACAGCAAATCAGTCCTCAACATCCTCTTTTGTCAGTGTGGGAAGAATGCAGCCGCCTCCTCCACTTGAAGCATACACTGAGCCACCCTCCATAATGGACCCTCTTGCAACACGAGTTCGAGAGGACGGAACAGCTTCGTATCAAGAGTGCAATAACCGAATAACACAACCATCTCAGTAGAATCAAAGGAGCAGTTGGCGTCCTGAAGGGATATACAAGAGGCCGCAGCATTAATTTTGGCTCAGATGTCATTAGAGGCTGGTAATCCGAGATGCTTAGGGCGTGCAGCAGGTGTGCATGTCATACAAAAGACACATACTCCACCCTTGTGAAGGACAAGCAGGCACAGACCATGGTTAGAGAAATTATCTCGTGGAAACTTTACGAGACAGTTGCGTCTCTCAGAGATATACGAGGGTTAGGAGAGGTGGCTATTGATTGGTGTTCCACCCAGGAATGATAGGTTCCAAGGCCGCTAAAGTCGGTGTAGTGAGGAGAGGAGAGAGGCAGGGCCTCCCGGAACAGTCAGACGCATGGGTGGAGTCGATATTGATGCTGACTAAACCCACCCTGTCACTGTAGGCAGAGCAGGGCCAACACCAGCCTCAACGCTCTCATCAGCCAGCGAACGCGAATGCTGGCGGCCATATGTTCTACACACTACACGGAGCTGAACAACCGTATACAAACACACACACACACATACACACACACACACACACACACACACACACACACACACACACACACACACACACACAAGGAATATAGAGTGTTGAAGATGAGCAGAGATCAAGACCCTGTCTGCTGTACAGTACATACATTGTACCTGAGGGGGAAGCATTATGTATAAGGTCCGCCCAACACTTTCAAGTTTTCTGAGGGCATAGCAGAGCATTGTACATGTGTGGGTACATGTGTGGTGCTGACAGCATTACTTGTACCCCAGAAGTTGTGCCCTAAAGGCTCCCTCGTTACTGCCTCAAAGAGTGTGTGTGTGTGTGTTTGTGTGTGTGTAGGTGTGTGTGGGTGTGTGCGCCCACGTGTGTGGTTGTGGGTTTGTTGTATATTAATAAATGCGTCCTCCAGTATGAGGATACAATTTTCATGTATGTTATGCACGAGAGGGACGTGTTAATGCAAGTATAAACTTTCACCTTCTTTAGCCTGCGTCCAGATCCATAACCCCGCCACCACCAACACAGCCTCTCTCACCCGTCGCTCTCTACCCCTCACCTCCCACCGTCCTGCCCATCCCCTTCACCAAGCCATAACCCACATCCCAACCCGTCCGGTGCCGCTCCGCCCTAGCCGCGGGCCTCGTGCGGAGGGAGGGAGGGAGGGAAGTGCGCCCCGCTGCAGTAACACACTGGACCTGGTTACCCTCTACTGCTGGACTTTGTCGGGGTTGGCAGGAGCTGGTCCGCTGCCCTCGGGGCCTTCTGTTGGCGGGTGCGTCCGTGCGTGCCAGCCATTTAGGAATAACTACAGAGTCCCGCGGAAATCGCGTGCGAGGAAGCTATGGCCGAGCGCAGATTTCTGCGTGAATTAAGTACACTTAACTCAGGAAATAGCCAGTGGACGCTCCGATACAGCCTGCTTGATACTGGCAGTGCAATGGCCGAGTGCGGCGGAAATACGGGGCCAAATACGGATTCCGTGGAACAGACTTTCGTGGCACGAAACTGTCCAGCAGATGGCAAGAAATCATAGGTACTTGAACACACGTCTTCACCCCAGATGTGAACATGTGGCTGAACTCTACGGACACTGTGAGCTTTAAGACAGATACAGTAACTAAATCTGCGTACGAGAGGCTTATATCTGAGAGAGGGAGTGGAAATTAATAGACTACATGATAGACATAGGGAAACTCTCAATACAACAAGATCTATTACATTTTTCTATGAGTATTTTTGCTACAATGAATCAAATTATCTTGCCATAATCTTGCAGATGCGAAGTATCCAGGTCCTGGTGGATATATATATATATATATATATATATATATATATATATATATATATATATATATATATATATATATATATATATATATATATATATATATATATATATATATATATATATTCAAACTTTCAAACTATTCGCCATTTCCCGCGTTAGCGAGGTAGCGTTAAGAACAGAGAACTGGGCCTTTGAGGGAAATATCCTTACCTGGCCCCCTTCTTTTTTTTAACCCAAAGTGAACTATCACATGCGCGTGAGGGGTACATATCCAGTCATTACATTTGTTGAACATGTAGTCACAAATGCCACTCGCGAGTTCGTCTACCATGCAAATTCAGTCTGATTGCAGCAACGTTCGAACCCCATCTGAGAATCCCAATTAACAATCATCATTAACTTCGAGTCTGTCCGTAAGTTAGAATGGAAACCAACGTCACTTTTAGGATTTCCCACAAAAATACCCCCAGCAAAGAATGAGGTACAATTCCCCCTTCCTCCTTCTCGTGGTCACGCAGCATTCGGTGGACCGGGAGGACATTGAACTGTGCTTTATGCATGAAAACGATGCTGTAAACTTTCCTCTCTGTCACTCAAGCCGGGCTCGAGTCATGCAGGCGCTGTGGCAGAGGCGAGAGTGGTGGGGCGGAGGGGAGGGAGGTATATATGACCGCCCTTGAATATTTCACGTCAAAAACCTGTTTGACAACTTTGGATTCTTCAAGTGTCCACGCTGCCTCCATCGCAGGTTTCAGCTTCTTGCGTCGAGTTCACAGAGATACATATATGAATTCATTACGTGGAAATTGATGAGATTCTTCCATTTCAATAAAGCCTCCTAATAACTCATGGCCTCAGGTCAAGGATTTGGTGAAAATGTAATTTCTTAGGAATAGTGATAAGTTATGTTTCGAAAAACGCGATTGGCATTTTGGATTCAGAGTTACGAGACGGTGAATATCTTCGTCTGAGTGGAGGATAGGATGATCTCATAAGTGGAAAGGTTAATTGAATAGTGGATAAGTTAATGTTGATATGAATATGTTCTTCACGTCTTTTGAACCTCCATCATTAGATTTCTCGTGAGTCAAATCTCACTTCTCCACCCATGGGGCATCCATATAGCGTCTTCAACACGAAGGCACGACCCTTCAGCACGACGGTACGACCCTTCAGCAATAATGTTACGATCCTTCAGCACGAACGACACGACCCTTCAATACGAACCTTACGACCCCTTCAGTATGAACGTTACGACCGGTACACGACCGTACAGCTCGACGGTACGACCCAGGGGCAGTAACGTCATACCATCGTACACAAGAATCCTTCAAGTCATATCCCTCGAAGGTGATGAGTTATAAAGGAAAGAAAACGATGAAGTGTCATAACTCTTGACAAACAAGATAGCTGAGGTAAAACATGTCTCGCCTTTTTCTTTTTATTTTCTTTTTAAATTCATTACTCCTCATACCAAGGTCTTTGCCTCCTGATGTAAATCAGGCAAGAGAAAAATACTGAATATGGTCAAGGCAGTTGGTGTGGCGAGCCAGGCTGGCAACAGGCTTAGTTGGCCGGACACCAGCACTGGAGGCGGCACAGACACGCCAGTCTCTAAAACAACTTCAGGGTAATGAGGGCGTTTTAGACCGTGTGGGGTCAGGGTCAGGGTCAGACTCCCAGGGTGTTGGTAGAGTATCGAGGGTCAGGTTAAGACCCAAGGGTGCTAGTAGAGCATACAGGGTCAGGTTAAGATCCTAGGGTGCTAGTAGGGCATACAGGGTTAGGTTGAGACCCAAGGGTGTTGGTAGACCGTGTGGGGTCAGGGTCAGGTCCCAGGGTGTTGGTACATCGTCTGGGATCAGGGTCAGGGCCAGGGTCAGTCCTCAAGGTCCTGGTAGACCATGCATGGTTTAGGGTTTCTTCTTTACTTCCTTTACTCTCTCTCTCTCTCTCTCTCTCTCTCTCTCTCTGACACTTGACCGCTCCACACAGCCAGGTCACTGACCACACCGCCTGCCAACGGTGTCTGCTCCCATAACTCAGACAGTTATCCAGGTCTCCGTTTCCAGTGTTAATAATCATCTCCGAGAGTCTGGGGGTTTAATTCAGTGTACCATTAAATGCTGCCTGGGCTACTTAAGTCCCCCATCCCACGGTTTTCTTCCCTTCATTTTTCGCTCTTTAGATTAAAGATTCATTTTCTTCTTTCATAAATTTTGTCTTAAATTCTAATGTTTATTATCTAAATATTTGCTTAATCATGTTGTTTAATATAATGAGACAAAGAAGAGATCTTTAACATTTTCTCATATCTTAGAAAAGAATTCTTTGGCATTCACGTCCAAATGTCTGGTCCACATGCGATTCACATTCTTACAATTTCAACATTGTCACACTCTGGTTGGTTAAAACATGTATGAAAACGAGTGTAAAGGAGAAAATTATTTAATGAAAATATTTGATTTATACAATTCAAATCTCGTGAGTCCTTCAGAAAATATCTTAGTTCATATACAAGTTACAACCTGGACTGTGTCACGTCGTGTTCAGGAAGACTGTAACCATCATAACTCGGAGTTAAAAATCATGACATTCCTTAGGGTAGTGGTGGTGGCAGAGTGGGCAGAATGCCCGCTTCTTTACTCAACTACGGTCGTGGGTTCGATCTCCGGCGTTCCCGACTTTGACCACACTTGGGATCTTCGCCCAGTCCTTCACCCAACAGACCCAGGGCCTCCCACCTCTGGCCAGGAACCCACCTCTCATACCATGAGTGAGTCAGTCAAAGGTCAGTGAGGGAAGGTGGACATCATTACTCTCAAAAGACGTCGACAATCCATTTAGCTCTGTGACTACCTTGGGCCACAGTAGGCTTCCAGGAGGAGAAATACCTCTAACTTGAATCATCTTTACCTCGTGGCACATTCACGGGCCACCCAGGATCGAGCGCATAGACTCGAGTCCTAGATGAGGCACTCGCTTCACAGCCAACCCAGCTGTTCATCCACGCCAAGCGGTGGGTCGACAAAATATGTACCTGGTTCAGGCTAAGATATCAGTTGCCGTTGCCGTCTCAGCTGACATGAAGAAAAACACTGCCGAAGAAACCGTCCAAGTAGCGTCTTTCCAGCGCCAAGACTACAAATCACGCCAAGATCACGCAATCTCACCTTCAGGTTCACGATGAGGCACCTATGAGGTACTGCGTGTAGATGATGCTTGTGGCTGGTCTCTGTGGCTGGTTATTGTGCCTGTTGTCTGGGGCTTGTGCTGGGGACGCGGATGTGTGACAAGGGCTTGTGGTTGGTGCTTTTGGATGCTTGTGGCTGGTCCCTGTGGCTGGTTATTGTGCCTGTTGTCTGGGGCTTGTGCTGGGGACGGGGATGTGTGACAAGGGCTTGTGGTTGGTGCTTTTGGATGCTTGTGATAGACGATACTATCGGCTGATGCTTGTTAGGTGTGGCTTGTCGTCGGTGATTGATGCAGAGCAACATTCAGTTCACTTCTAGTCCAGTTCATGTGGAGAAATACGAAGAGATGTGTGTTGTTCTAGTTAGTGCTTGTTCGTGGTGCTTGTAGAAGGCTCTTGTAGATGATGCTTGCTGCTGGAACTTGTAAATGATGATTGTGGCCAGCACTTGTGATCAGTGCGTGTAGTTGGTGCTTGCTGCTTATGTGTATGGTTGGTGCTTGTGGTTGTTGCCTGTAGGTGGTGCTTGTAGGTTGGCAGCAGGTACTTGTAGCTGGCAATTGCTATACATGCTTGTGGCTGGTGCTGGTAGCAGTTGCTTTTGGCTGGTGCTTGTAGTTATTGCATGTAGATAGTGACTCTGGCTGAAGCTTGTGGCTGGTGATTGTGGCAGGTACTTGTATCTGGTACGTGAGACAGATGCCTGCACTGGTTCTTTAAGCTGGTGCTTGTGGCTAGTGTTTCAGACATATGCTTGTCGCTATAACCAGCGGTCTGTGCTTGTTTCTAAGGCTTTGTAGTTGATGCTACACATACCGTGGCCTCATACCCTCAAAACCAACCAGATGATTCAAAATCGGAGAAGTGCTAACCTCTGTCTTGTATTTCTCGAGGCCTTAAGTTACTCATATTTCCCCCCGATGGCAACGTAAATTATTTTTCTTAATTATATCTTTTGAAAAGCCTGCAGCCGTGACCCAAATTCTTAAGATATTCAAGTCAATTCATAGCTAAAAAAGAGAATATATATATATATATATATATATATATATATATATATTTGTACCAAAATCTTGCGCTCCACACTTAAAAACACACGTGTGTGCGGCTATTAACGTGCATTTTCCCCACTGAAGCTACAAGGACAACGTTGAATTTCTACCTTGATTACAGTATTACATATATTTATGATGTAATGGATGTTACAGCTGAGTGTTAATACCGTGTGGAACTAATGCGAGAAGGTTGTGCAGACACGAGGGGGAGCTTTTTAAAATGGGTGCCTTGAACAGTAATATATATATATATATATATATATATATATATATATATATATATATATATATATATATATATATATATATATATATATATATATATATATATATATATAAACAATACTCACACACACTATTTGTGAGCTATAGGAGAGTTTTACACTCAAGTTGCCCCGGCTCTTAAGATTGTATATACATATGAGTACACACACACACACACACACATACACCATTTTCCTCTTAACCCTGTACGTAAGGTGAACTAAATACGTCATAAGTTACAGTAATAATCATTTGGGAAATCAAAACATTCCGATTACGCTGACACATTAACTACGGTGGTAATTATAACTGACCAACAACAGATATATCAAGAACTCTCATTTGATAATCGATTTGATAATCGATTTGATAATCGATTTGATCCGTTTGATAATCGATTTGATGATCGGTGTGACTAACACTAGCTGTATCGGTCATACAGCACCAATAAAGTAATTCAAATGAACGCACAAACAATATACATCTCGAGGGGAAAAAATGAATCACTAAAGATTACCAAAAATAAAACAGTTAATCTTTAAAGAAAATGGTGAGACGGAGAATCACATGCGACTCACACACATGAAAGTTCATATATGACGCGGGATCACTGACCTTAAGGTCAGGTCAACATGAAACACGACACTGAGATGTTCACCTTCCATATTTCTCGACCAAGGCTTTCGTGTATCTTGGCTTGTGACCACCTTGCAGACCTGTGTGTGTGTGTGTGTGTGTGTGTGTGTGTGTGTGTGTGTGTGTGTGTGTGTGTGTGTGTGTGTTTGTGCGTGTGTGTGTGTGTGTAATCATCTAATTGTACTGTACGTGGGGGGAGTTGCACACCCGTACGTCACATCTCTCGTACTGTCTCTACTGCCATGTCGTTTTTCAGGCTTCTGCATTCTGTCCACCTTGACAGCCTCACTACCCAGTTTATTCCAGTTCCTCTAATACTCTCACACCAATGGAAGTACCTCTCTATATCTTCTCTGACACGTTCCTTGCTTCACTTCATACTACAGACTGGAGTTGTTCTGTCCTTGTGTGATACGAGAGGCTGTTGGCTTTCTCCGTCATTAAGTCGGCTTAATAACTTGAGAGTTATGATCAAGTCACCCCTTATTGTTCTCTCTTCCATGGTGGGCAAATTCAAGGTCTTTAGCCTTTCCCTGTAACACAGATCTTGTTTTTTTTATACATTCTGGTACCATCTTTGTTCCCCTTCGTCTGGTCCTTCCCCGTGAGTCCATTGTGCCTCCTGAGGTGCGGTGACCAAACTTGAGAAACACATTCTAGTCTTTGCCTTATGTATACAGGGCGGGGACGTCTCACTGAACGTTTCTTTACCCATGTCCTTGAATGCAATTTTGATATTTACCAACAGATAGTTTGTCTTCCTTCACGTTTCTCGTAAGGTGTGACTCTGGCGTCAGGTTAAAGAAGATGTCGACTCACAAGTACCTCACATACGACACACAGCTTCTTGTAGATTAGTCCCAGTTTGATAATGTTCACATTGAAGTCTTATATCTCTTTGACCCAGGTTACATTTCATAAACTATGAATCTGACTAACTTTTCTTTTTTGAATGCAACCAACGTGGAAGGTGTTCCAATCAAGGTCATATTGGGTGGAAGAAAAGATGAAAAAGAAATGAGAAATGAATCAAAGATTCGTGAGTGTTTGTCTCCTTGACTCTTCAGGGAAGAAAGGTTAGATGAAGAGGGAGAGACATAAGAGAGAAGAGAATTCCACATCTCAGCTGGTTCCAGGGATGAACGAGGCATCCTCAAGTGGTTGGTCTCCACAGAGAAACTGTGGGAAGCAGCAGTCAAACGAACGCCATGGACCCAAACCTTGTTGGAGGGGGACACCTGCAGACAGATCACGAGAACAAAGGCCAAAGCAATATCTGTAGACTAGAGAGAGAGAGAGCAGCAACATCGCTGCGTACGGAGTGGAAGGTTGGAGAGAGGTGATGCCAGGAAAATCAGTGAGACGAAAGGTGTTTGATTCCACTGATTAATAGTGAGATAGGCGCTGAGCCACCTTAAATGTGCACTCGTGCTACGCTACTTCCAGTGGCAGGGAAATGAACACTCCTTTAAAGAGAGAAGCTCCTAATGGTATGACCTCGCCAAAAGTGATTTTTCATTGGCAGTATAACCACGAGTAGGCGAAGTCCGGTAACACCCACTTGGGCGAATAACATATATATATATATATATATATATATATATATATATATATATATATATATATATATATATATATATATATATATTTCTTTTCTTTCATACTATTCGCCATTTCCCGCCTCAGCGAGGTAGCGTTAAGAACAGAGGACTGGGCCTTTGAGGGAATATCCTCACCTGGCCCCCTTCTCTGTTCCTTCTTTTGGAAAATTAAAAAAAAGAAAAAAAAGAAAAAAAAGGAAAAAAAATGAGAGGGGAGGATTTCCAGCCCCCCGCTCCCTTCTCTTTTAGTCGCCTTCTACGAAACGCAGGGAATACGTGGGAAGTATTCTTTCTCCCTTATCCCCAGGGATATATATATATATATATATATATATATATATATATATATATATATATATATATATATATATATATATATATATATATGTATATATATATACACACATATATATATATATATATATATATATATATATATATATATATATATATATATATATATATATATATATATATATATATATATATATATATATATATATATATATGTATATATATATATATATATGTATATATATATATATATATATAAATATATATATATATATACATATATATATATATATATATATATATATATATATATATATATATATATATATATATATATATATATATATATGTGTGTGTGTGTGTGTGTGTGCTAAATATTTGCGATATATTCCTTAAGTAACTCTGGTACAGAAGGACAGTTTTACTCGAGGAGTAAATCGCAAAGGATACTTCTTACCCTGTTATCTCATTACCATCAGGTCTGTAAAGATAAGATGTCAGTGTCTGGTCGAGGGAGCAGTGTGTGAGACGCATCCTACTCAACATAGGATACACTCTCGCTCCAGCCTCGGGGTCCTACACGAACGATGGCCACCCGCTGGCAACACTGGTCTGCATTTATTGCCCTTTTTGTGATGAAAAATTATAAGTACGAAATCAAGATCTATTCCTTCAGCCATCTCCTCTTCCATTGGTTAATTGCTATTCCATTAGTCAACTCCTGTTGCATAAGTGAAGACCCTGTTACTTAAGGTAACCCCTCTTACATGTGTCAATATCTGTTTTATAAGTTAACTGATGTTCCATAAGTCAATTTGTGTTTTATAAGTTGACCACTGTTCCATAGGCTATATCCTATTCTATGTTTCAACCCCTGTTCCATAACATAGACCCTACGCCATAAGGTAACGTCTGTTCCATAGGTTAAGATCTATTCCATAATCTAACCCATATTCCATGTCAGTCCTTATTCCATAAGTAAACCCCTATTCCATAAGTCAGTCTCTATTCCATAAGTTAACCTTTATTCCATAAGTCAGTCTGTTCCATAAGTTAACCTTTATTCCATAAGTCAGTCTGTTCCATAAGTTAATCTTTATTCCATAAGTCAGTCTGTTCCATAAGTTAACCTTTATTCCATAAGTCAGTCTGTTCCATAAGTTAATCTTTATTCCATAAGTCAGTCTGTTCCATAAGTTACCTTTATTCCATAAGTCAGTCTCTGTTCCATAAGTTAATCTTTATTCCATAAGTCAGTCTGTTCCATAAGTTAACCTTTATTCCATAAGTCAGAGTCTTCCATAAGTTAATCTTTATTCCATAAGTCAGTCTCTATTCCATAAGTTAACCTTTATTCCATAAGTCAGTCTGTTCCATAAGTTAACCTTTATTCCATAAGTCAGAGTCTTCCATAAGTTAATCTTTATTCCATAAGTCAGTCTCTATTCCATAAGTTAACCTCTCTCTCTCTGTTCCACAAGATGTTGAACACGACCAGAAACACAATCACCCTTACTCACAATCTCTACAAAGGCCATAGTTTTCAGAACATGTTTCTCTTCAACTAATAGCTCACACTCCGACTTCAGATCACCCTACTGTAATTACTTCTAATGAGAATATTTACGGAAACTCTCCCTTCCACTTTCCTCAAGTTACCTTTACTCTTGTACCTTCACCTTCCCTTCCAACCTCCTAACCCATCCCTTTCGAGTAGCAACAGAGGGAGTGTGTGTCTGTCTGTGTGCATGCCTGCCTGCCTGCTTGTGCCTCCAGGGAGACACGTGCTTGAAAGCGTCTTACTTTTTTCAGGTCTGCATGAGTAGCAAGTATATTACCGGTATATATATATATATATATTCTACTTTCGTAGAATTGTTAAATCTGTTCTCGATCAAGAATGTACAGCATGCAAGGATGTAGCCATAAGCAATACAGGTCGGGTTATGCTTGACATTACATTCTCTTTATATGATATATTAAAGTACTCCTGACACAACACAAATAGTATACACAAGAACAGAAGTATACTCAGAAGTGCCATACAAATGTGCCATAATGAGCAAGGGTAATATCCGTTTTCTTCTTGACGTTGAGTTTTCACATATTTTAAGGTATTCTTAGCTAAACATGAAGAGTATGTACAGATGTGCCCATACGCACTTACAGGAAGGGATAAGGCAATGCATTAAACTTAGGCTCTGTTTCTACATTGGTGCTTTTCACACGGGCCGTAAGACAAGCTGCTGAACTCCACTGTAGGCTTCCTACGTGAGCTACCTATAGCTACTACATAATGTCCCCAAGATACATGACATCAGCTTATTTAGCGTTGAAGTTTAGTGGAAGAAACTCGAACATTCACCCAGATAAAGTGGACTGTAGTTATACATCCATGTTTGTCCCGTTGTACCAGCAGATTTGTAGCGTACTTGTCATATATAGGAAAGATATATAACAATTAGATCATGCGTGAAGACATCACACCCTCTCTCTACCATCATAGAGTTCAACATGTCTTCATGATAAATGGATCAATATAACCTCAGGGGTCCGGAATGTTTTGACATAAAACGAAATCGTCTTTTCGTTTGTCATACCGTCACAACATCCAGTGTGTCAGCTGATCACGTCGCGACGCATAGGAACTCGTTTTCCTCCTTATTTATTTACATCCAGTACGCCATCTCCCTCTGACCAGGAAGGTGGCCCGAGTATATAACGAGGTCCAGATCCTCCCATTGTTCCATTCTTCCGTCATACCACCTCTCGAAGTCGTCTTTCTGTCTTGTCTCTACCAGTGTAGCGCTTTACCACTACTGGTATCTCGTCACAGACCGTTACCTCCTCTGTTCTCTGTCCCTCCCATGTACGTGTTATTGTCCACCAGCAGATAACCTCATCGTAAACCATCAGGTCTTCTCTTGTCTGACTTTCCCATGTACTCCCATGTACTCAACGCCTCAGCACTCCTCTCCCTCCACTCTCTTCTGTGTTCTCTCCAATTCTCATCTTAAATCCGGTTATGCATCCCACGTCTATCCTCCTCACACGCTCAAATGATACAGTACTCCAGGCTTCGCATTCTCTCCCGTCCTTTGTCTGCTCCAAACGACACACCGACTACCTCCTATTTTCATTCCACGAGCCAAATGAAGCCAAACTGTTCACACTCCACTGAGAGAAAAAGAAATCTGTAATAGACATCCTCCCTGCCCGTCTCTTGCTGTGTTCCCAAGCATGAGTCCAACCACACGACATACACCATCACAGGGTGTAGTAAGTAGCCTCTCTCCTTTCTCCCCTCTGGGCCAGCTGAGCCACGTCTACACATTCATCACCATTTTTTGTTTTAATTGGATGGTTAGAGGAGAGGAAGAAGAGATGGTACGGGGGAAGGGAACGTTTGAAATGGAAGAGAAGGTTGAACTGTGTACAGGTATATGGTGTTAATGATGCATGTGGGTGAGTTTCTGGATATGTGTTTTTGTTGCTTTATTTACGTAAACCTCTCCTCCCCCCCAGACACTCAGCATCTTCTACTCCACGACCAGTCCTCGAGTGTCATCGACCCTTCCAACACTCGACACTTTCTCCACCTTCAGTAAGAATGGTACATAGGTGTTCAGCATTCTGGACCATTTCCCACCTTTCACTATTAAACCACACATCACTGTGACTCCCTCCCTCTCCACAGACACCGCCACAGTGCTGTTGTGAGCATCATTTTTCAATCTTACTCTTCATACCCACAAATTACCTCACATGGTATGCCATAACTCCACTACCTCATTCCCACATCAATGTAGTGATCCGCAAGCAACACTATGGCTATATCTACAATGCTCTCACATTGGTACTCGTGTGTCTACATCAGCTGCCCATCCACCCTCGACAGATCTGTCTCCACTGATAACAAACAGCTCACAGCCTCGCCTCACTCCACCGTCACCCCTGAATTATTCTGCCTCCCATCTAGCCCGACATACATATATATAAGACTCTTCGTACAGAATCTTTACACCAGAGATTTTCTCTTATTTCCATAGAATTCCCAAGGTTTTCTCCAATCTCCACACAGTTCAGTATATCTAACAGACGACTGCAGTCACCACTTGCTTTCAAATTCACTGTGTGAGGTTATGGTTCGAAAGAAACTAAGATCACAGGGAAAAGACTACGTTGTATGTATGATGTGGACGTATGTTATATATAATCACAGGGTATGCTATCCTTCATAACCCTCTATCTTTATCTTCATTTTTTTTTTTCAGAACACACGCGAGCGGAGAGCGTTTATTGTTATCGATCATAGGTTTTAGATTTGCAGTTCACGATCGATAAGAAGCGAGTGCTGTATTCACAGTCAAGGGAGCGTAAATCCTGGTATTCAGAGTGATCTGATATCATGTCCAGTGGTGCAGGAAGACGGCGGTGCGCACCACGACATCCTCACTCTGTAACAAAAGGCTCACCCATCCGTCCTGCGTAACAAGATCAGCTCACCCATTTCAATCAATTTTGGCTCATTTTTTTTTTCTTCGTTTTCTTTGGATATTTAGATTCACCTCAGAACTAATTACCATGCAATGTATCCCAAAATTGCATTATTTAAACACACACACACACACACACACACACACACACACACACACATACGCACACAAAGCAAAATAAATAAATATAAAAATATATATACATATATATATATTTATATATATTTATATATATATATATATATATATATATATAT